>NW_026114609.1:1693827-1766587 GCF_025201925.1 Gopherus flavomarginatus | reverse complement strand
TGCCTTTCCAGGATTTGAACACCTCAAAGTTCAGGAGTGCTCAAGCTCAGTTTGGGCAGCTGTACTTCATTTCTCCCAAATCAAATATACTGATCCACTGTAATTTCCTGTAGAAAAAAGTAGGATAAATTGAGCAAGAAATGCTTCCCGAGGTTATTAGGACTGGAATTGCTATTTTCTACAGCCATTGCCTTTTTGTTTGTTTAAAAGAAGACCGTGATATTGCATTTGCAAATTCCCCATAGAAACGAAGAGTGGAACAAAAAAATAATAATAAAGGCACCTTAACTTTTCCTCATTTATGGAGGACAGTCTTACAATATGCATCCGATGTCTTCCAATCACACAAGCTGAAAATTGTTCCACTTTACTGCAGCTCTGTAACATGTGGGAATCAATCCTATGTGTGTTCTGTACACATCCAAAATTCCTGCTGAATGACCGACCCTAGGAGCAAGTTACCAGTGACCCAGAGCTAGGGCGGAAGGAGGGTGCAGATGGGGGGAGCAGAGCCCAGGGCTGGGGCGGCAGGAGGTGCAGGTGGAGGGAGCAGAGCCTAAGGCTGGGGTGGCAGGGGTGTGTGTGGGTGGGGGAGCACTGGTGAGGGGTGAAGAAGGGAGAGCCCAGAGCTGGGAAGCATGGGGTGCGTGTGTGCGAGAGCCAGGACTGGCTTGGCAGGAGGTGCGGGTGTAGGGAGGAGAGCCCAGGGCTGGGACGGCAGGTGGGTGAGAATCAGGTGGTAGAGCCAGGCCTGGAGTGGCAGGGGGGTGGGAGGGGATGGGGGTAGGGGGTGGTCCAGAGCTGGGGAGGCAGGGGTTGCAGGGGCAGGGGAGAACCCAGGGCTCGGGCAGCGGGTGGGGCAGACAAATTATTTTTGCGTATGGCTGCAAAAAATCAAGAGCCGGCCCTGTCTCCACATACTGTAAGGTAGGTAGGAGCGGATCGTTATTATCCCTACTTGAAAGAGGGAGAAGCTAAGGCTGAGAAAGGAAAATTGACTTGTCTCAGATCACACAGCCAGCCAGTGGCAGAGTTGGGAATAGGACCCAGAGCCTGATTTCCAGACTAACCATCAGATCTTGAATTTTAAAATTGACTAACTTGAGTAAAGTGTTCTCAAATGAGCTGCAGACCAACACTGCACAGTAATTATTCAGCAAGTATTTGAGGAGAACTGCAATGTTAGAGAGAATCATGAACTGCTCAGAGACCATTAATGCACCGAAGCAGCAGAATTCATCAAACATATAATTGGTTCTGACTTATTTCCTTGGTCTTCAAAGAGAACAACAAGGACCTGAGTCTCCTCCCTGTCAATAACCCCTGCTCAGCCAATCAGGGTAGAGACTGACGACAGGAGGCTGAGAGTTTTCACCAGAGAGCTCAAAGGATGGCCCAGGTCACCGGTGGAGATCACTGCCCGAGCACTATTTCAGCTCCACATTTCTGGGGACCTCCCACAGTGTGTGCTGCGAACCGCACACTCCCCCGCAACACACACACAGACACACACACCGCTCCTGGTGTTGGGAGGGGAACAGGTGAAAGGACAAAAGAAGAAAGAGACAAAGAGAAAGGAGGGAGGGATGGATGGAGGAAAAGGTGAAACACAAAGGACAAACCCTAATGTCCCCAGTGATTCTAAGGGACAAAATCCCAGGTGCAGAATAAAATTCTGCGTCCTTAAACTTGTATTTTCCATGCCTAGATTTCAACTGTCAACAGATGGATCAGACTGAACAGGTTTCAAACCTCGAGGAGGCTCTTACCTTCTAATCAGGGACTGCAGTTTTCTAGTAAAATCAGGGAAAAGGGAAGGAGAAAACTCAAAAGAGGTTCCTCCTGGCGCTCACGTCCGTGAACCTGAATACTCTCTCAGACCTCAAAGAGAGACCTGGAGAAGGAGACTTGCTGAAGCAAAGCCACAGGGTTCTCTGAGGTTTTCCCTGGCCCTTCGCCCCTGTCCTGCCTGGCTGATGTTGCATCTTTCTGTGAGGTCACCACCCCCCACCACCTTTGACCAATAGTCTTAGCTCCTGCAAAATGCCTTTGCGATGTCACTGCCACACCCCTCCCTTGCTGTGCTAATGTCCTGCCCCTGGCCAGGCACTTTGGAGGTTTGAGCTACTCCCTGTGGATCACCCCACTCAAGGAGCGTTTGTTCTAGGAAGCAAGCCGTCTAGACAGTAACACATCAGACGCTGCTCCCAGCGCTACACTCAGTTTTTCAGAAATTAGTCAACTTTATGGCCAGAAGAGACCATTAGAGCATCTAATCTGACCCCCTGCATATCACAGGCCTCCTGTATGACACAATAGCTACTTTTGGGCAAACACATTCCAGAAAGGCATCTAGTTTCATTAAATGACATCAGGAGATGGCAAATCACCACTTTCCTTGGTAGCTTGTTCCTGTGGTGAATCATCCTCGCTGTTGCATATTTGTGTCTTATTTGTAATATGAATTTATCTCTTTTCACCTTCCAGCAATTGGGTCTTGTTATGACTTTCTCTGCTAGATTAAAGAGCCCTTTATACCCAATCTTTTCTCTCCATTAAGGCCCTTCAACACTTCAATGAAGTCACCTTTCAATCTTCTTTTGATAAGCTAAACAGGTTGAGCTCTTTCAATAGCTCACTAGAAGGCATTTTTCTCCAGCCCTCAGAACATTTGTTGCTCTTGCTCATCAGAATCCTGAACCCCAACTGGATGTGGTTCTTGTTCTTCTGCACAACATAGCTCCTGGAGAAGAGGGATCTGCAAATGCACATTCATATGATACCTTTGTTTAATTGATGAAAACATAAACTAGACACTTAGGGTGGCTACACTACAGGGAGAAATCGATCTTAGATACGCAACTTCAGCTACGTGAATAACGTAGCTGAAGTCGAATATCTAAGATCGGATTACTCACCCGTCCTCACCATGCGGGATTGATGTCTGCTGCTCCCCTGTCGATTCCGCAACTCCAGTGGGTTGGTGGAGTTCCGGAATCGATATAAGCGTGCTCAGGGATCGATATATCGCGTCTAGATGAGACGCGATATATCGATCCCCGAGCAATCGATTTTAAGCCGGCGGGTAGTAGTCTAGACGTAGCCTTAGAGGGTTGAAACTGATTTCAGCTGATGGACAGGTTTGCTAGATTTTTATAGCATTTGGATAGCGAAATGTGAATGTTTACATTCATATCAAGCCCCGTGTATAGTGGAGCTCTGAACAAATGGAGAATGGAAATGAAATGTTTTCCTTTTTTTAAAAAAAGAAAGAAAATTTTAAGAGAACACGGGGGTTGAACTGAGGATCACACGAGCTGTATCAAGCACTCTACCACTGAGCTATACCCCCCATGATGGCAGGTGCATGGAATCATGATCTCCAGGACTTTGAAGGACAAACCCTGCTTGATCGATGTCCTTTGCCATTCCAGACCACAGATGGTTTTAAAAATGGAGATGTGACCCTGTTTTAATGGGGTTGCCAGGGCTGGCATTAGACTTGTTGGTGCCTGGGGCTGAAGCCAAAAGTCTGAGCCCCACCACCCAGGGCTGAATCTCTCAGGCTCTGGTTTTTCGCCCTCCCCCAATGGGGCAGGGCTCAGACTTTGCCTCCTCTGCCTCTGCTCAGTGTGGAGGGCTTGGTCCCTCTTTCAGGGCCATGTAGTAAGTTTTTTTTGGCAGAAGGGGGTTGTAGTGAAAGGAAGTTTGAGAAACCCTGGCATAGAGCCTCTGATATGTCTAGACTTGGCTCCCTGTGACACCATGGGTAATCAGACACTGAAAATACAGCCATACAGACACCACACACCAATCTTGCCTAGCAGGCAAGAATCAAACCTCCATAGAGAGATGCCTGTTGTTTTTAAACCCATCTCCCTAAGCACTCAGCCTCAACCACTTAACAAAGGGGCTTTTCTACACTATGGTTCTGGTCTCACTGAAGGGTCATTTCCAATTGTTTGCTCAGACCAGCATTAGGGAAAATGGTGCCCTGGGCAAAACTTGTACTTTGGCACTTCCCCATTGCCCCTGAATGATCCCCACTCCCCTTTACTGCTAGCTCCTGCACACCAACCCTTGCACCTCCTTCACCCCTAACTCCTGCCCCCTCCCGTGCCCTTAACTCCCCGGCCACCAGCCATTGCCCTCTTCTGCAGCCCCTTCACATGGTTCCAGTGCTGGGGGCCCGCACTGTTCTTGTTCTCCTTTCCCTGGGCTTTGGCATCACTAGCCCTGCTTAGCAAGTAGGGTTCAGTGGTTCCCAGAATGTGGGGCATGACTCTTAGGGGGCACAGAGGAACATTCATGGGGGCACCCAGGGCCTGAGCCAGCCCCCATGGAGGAAGCACTATTCAGCTTCACTCCGTCCAGCTCTTCCCCAACCCCACCCTTATCCTGGGGCTCTGGCTTCCAGCTTGGCCTTGACCCACTTACCCGTCTGCACCTCTCTCTCCAGCAAGCAACACCCCCACTCCCAGCCTCGGTTCTTGACCGCGGCTTCCAAGGGTCCACAGCCATGGATAAGAGGGCACAGTGTGAAATGTTGGGAACCACTGCTTTAGGATGATGTCCTCAATCACTTCTACAAAGTCCAATAAAAGCTATTCCTTATCCACCCACCCACCCCTCCATCAGGACAGACTAGGTATGTTCTGCTGCCCTTCACTCATACAGGAAGGATAATAACATTAAATTCCATTCAATCCTAAAGTGATTTGTAACCCACCACCAGCCAAAATTGGTCATTTTGGGAAAGCAGCCCCATGATCCTGCATACCTAGGCAGAGTAGGTGTGTCTATGCAAACACGGTCTGTTCCTGAAGTCTTTCCCCCAGCTCCTCACTAGATGTGAAGGGGGGAGCTCATTCAGCCCCCGCTTCTGCTTAGTATTTAAAAACCTTATTGTCCGGTCTCTCTTAGCCTTAGATTTCTTCCTGTCACTTTCATGATAGCTCAGGTGAGGTGGCCAAATGGTTAGGTGATGGACTACTAATCCATTGTTCTCTGCATGCATAGGTTTAAACCCATCCTTACCGGATGTGTTTAGTCTTCACCTTCCTTTGTAGAAAACCATTTTCTCCCTTTGGTACAATGACAGATCAAACAGTGTTGCTTCTTGCAAACAAAACCTACTCAGAACTCCCTTCCTTTAAATAAAATGTCTAAATCCCAGTTTTCTTTAAAAAAAATTTTCTAGTGGTGTATTTCTTAGTTTTTATCTCAAAAGGTAACATCCTCATCATCTCCCCAAACACCCTGGGACCTGCCCAAATTATTAAAATACCCTCAACCCGAGCAAGGCCAGAGCAGTGAACCAGAGCTAGTGTCTAGGCCAAGCTGTTCTCAAGGAGGCAACTCAAACATTTTCTCCTTGCTTCTCTTGGCAAGGTCTGACTGAGAAAACTAAATTCCCAAACTGAAAATTTTCTGCTGAAAAACCAATACTAGTTTGTTTGGAGACTTTGATTTGAAAGTATTATTGTTATTATTTTCTTCTGATTTCTGAATCAGTTCAGTCTTTCTCCTCCAGGTGCGTTTCCAGCTGCTGAGTTGTGGAGGAGAGAGGCCAAGTCATGATGTCTTGGATAAGGGAGAAGCAGTGGATGTGATATACCTAGACTTTAGTAAGGCATTTGATACGGTCTCGCATGATATTCTTATAGATAAACTAGGAAAGTACAGTTTAGATGGGGCTACTATAAGGTGGGTGCATAACTGGCTCTATAACCGTACTCAGAGAGTAGTTATTAATGGCTCCCAATCCTGCTGGAAAGTATAACAAGTGGGTTCCGCAGGGGTCTGTTTGAGACTGGCTCTGTTCAATATCTTCATCAACGATTTAGATGTTGGCATAGAAAGTATGCTTATTAAGTTTGCAGACGATACCAAACTGGGAGGGATTGCAACTGCTTTGGAGGACAGGCTCAAAATTCAAAATGATCTGGACAAATGGAGAAATGGTCTGAGGTAAACAGGATGAAGTTCAATAAAGATAAATGCAAAGTGCTCCACTTAGGAAGGAACAATCAGTTTCACACATACAAAATGGGAAGAGACTGTGTAGGAAGGAGTATGGCAGAAAGAGATCTAGGGGTCATAGTGAACCACAAGCTTATAATGTCAACAGTGTGATACTGTTGCAAAAAAAGCAAATGTGATTCTGGGATGCATTAACAGGTGTGTTGTAAACAAGACACGAGAAGTCATTCCTCCGCTTTACTCTGCGCTGGTTAGGCCTCAACTGGAGTATTGTGTCCAGTTCTGGGCATCGCATTTCAAGAAAGATGTGGAGAAATTGGAGAGGGTCTAGAGAAGAGTAACAACATGATTAAAGGTCTTGAGAACATGACCTATGAAGGAAGGCTGAAGGAATTGGGTTTGTTTAGTTTGGAAAAGAGAAGACTGAGAGGGGACATGATAGCAGTTTTCAGGTATCTAAAAGGGTGTCATCAGGAGGAGGGAGAAAACTTGTTCACCTTAGCCTCCAATGATAGAACAAGAAGCAATGGGCTTAAACTGCAGCAAGGGAGATTTAGGTTGGACATTAGGAAAAAGTTCCTAACTGTCAGGGTAGTTAAACACTGGAATAGATTGCCTAGGGAAGTTGTGGAATCTCCATCTCTGGAGATATTTAGAGTAGGTTAGATAAATGTCTATTAGGGATGGTCTAGACAGTATTTGGTCCTGCCGTGAGGGCAGGGGACTGGACTCGATGACCTCTCGAGGTCCCTTCCAGTCCTAGAGTCTATGAGTCTATGTCTCTTCCCCTCTTTCATAGTTTCTTCCAACTTGATAGGAAGCTCCTTTGCTACGATGTGAGTCAAGCAGTGTCCATTGTCTCTGTGCTATCTCAGAGAAGCCTGCATTGTACAAGGTTCCTGGGATAGTCCTTGGGAGTGTGGATACCTTCAATGGGCCAGCAGCGAGTCTGGCTCCTCCTTTGTCGCACCTGAAAGGCTGGTGGTGAGCATTTCTCAACCTCATGACATATCTCAGTAACGCACCAAAGCAAAACTTCATAACTTCTCAACCAATGCGAGCACACACAATCCAACAAGATATTAATGTTCAACAGATCAAGACTTTTGAAATGATACCTCACCAGGCAGACTTTGTACTAACCATGTCATCATTATATGAGAGTGGTGAAATGGGGCTTCCAGGTGCTGCTTTGAGAACAGTGTGCCACACCTGGGCTTCCATGCATTGCAATGAGACGCCCTTACAGTCCATCTCTCCTGGGATAAAGATGGCAGCATGGCTGGCCTGGGTCATCTGACTTGGGCTCATGGACATAAAGCTCAGAGGCTAAAAACTGTGGTGCAGATATTTGTGTTCACACTGAAGCCTGGGTTCAGAAACCCTCACCGGGCCTCAGAGGTTGGGCTCAAGCCCATATGTCTGCACTGTAATTTTATAGAGGTTTGGAGAGAGTTTAGCAAGTGGAAATGGTAAAACCACATTGAGCGGACTGGACTACTGACCTATCAGCTCTTAACACCCAAACTTTCAGTAACTCTATTATCAGTGCCTGTGAGTGTAATTTAAACCATAGGCCCATCTAGCTCTGAATCTTGTCTTCTGACCGTAGCCAATACCAGGTGCCCTAAAAGCCACTCCCCAAGGCACTACTGGGAGTTGAACCCAGGATCTGCTGTTTACAAAAGAGGTATTTTACCAACTAAGCCACGGTGCCTGCTGTTATTTAAAGCATTGTGTTTGCCACACCTGACTCTCTGCCAATCCCCACTGCATCCTGACAAGTGTTGCTAGTGTTTGGCTTCTGTAAAGCAGAGGAGAAGGTGAAGTTTTGCTCCCAAGGTGTGTGTGGGATTCTTTGGACAGGTTTACACTACAAAATTAGATGGTCTAAATACATTACTTAGGCTGGCAATGCAGTATATCAACCTAATCCCAGTGTAGATAGCGGCTCAGCTGTTAGAACTTTCTGGAGCTATGAAAGGGGAGGGGCCCAGCCTCTGTAGCAGGAATGCAGGGCAGGAGAGTTTACGGCAGGCATTATGGGATACTGGTGGAGGCCAGTTATGGTGATGTAATGACCAGCAGCATTTACACTGACAATTTGTCACTTTAAGTTTGATGCAAAAAGCTCTAGCCTCTTGTAGAGGTGGTTTATTTTGTCACCAAACAGGGCAGTTTTGTCGCCGGACGTGGCATTGCAGCATGTACACCAGCCACAAGCTGCCAACCAAGGGAGCGTTGTGTGTTTTTCACACATCTGAGCAATATAATGATGCTGAAATAACTTTGTAATGCAGAACTGGCCAAAGTTTCACACACACACAACCTGCAAGGAAAACCTCACCTGCTCCTCTGCTTTGCAGAATCCAAACACATGCAAAGCTTATCAGGCCCGGTGGGGATGGCAGGGAGTCAAGTGTGAGCAGACACTGTACTCTAGCTATAGGAAGGTACCATGGCTTAGCTGGTTAAAGCCCCTGTTTTTATAAACAGGAGATCCTGGGTTCAACTCCCAGTGATGCTTTGTTGAGTAACTCTTGGGGCCCTGGTATTGGCTACTGTCAGAGGACAAAACACAGAGCTAGAAGGACTTTTGGTCCAGCCTAGATGGCTGTTGTCATGGTTTAAATTACACTCACAGGCATTGACAATAGAGTTACTGAAAGTTTGGAAGTGAAGAGCTGATAGGTCAGTGTTCCAAGCTTCTTGCAGATGACCCCATCCCTCTGGGCAGGGGCAGGTCTGGGCTCTCACACCAAATGGCTCATTGTGGCTGCCAGAATCTGTGAACAGCTCATTTAGTTTCCACCGAGGATTGAGTCCTGCTTCATGCACTGTGTGTGAGAATGAAAATCCTAAACCGCCCTTTGAAATAACGAACGCAGCAGGACGTGTTATTGTTCCTTCCTCAAAGCAGACAGACCAATGGAGAAATGCCATTGAGTCCACGGTAATACTCCACTGCCATTTTACCTTTTTTGCTTGCTAAACTCCCTCCCAACCTTGTGGGGTCCAGAGCCGGTATTCAGCCAGAGCCAGATGTCTACACTGCAAATTTACCACCCCACAGCCCAAGCCCTGGGAGCCTGAGCTTGCATGGGACAGCCATGGGTGTTTCATTGCAGTGTGGACATAGCCTAGCATTATGTCTACACTGCCATTAACACACCCAAGTCACTATTCTCAAACACTGGGTCAGCTGATTGAGGCTTGTGGGGCTTGTGCTGCAGGGTTATAAAATTACAGTGTAGACACTTGGGCTTGAGCCCAGCCTCCGAGACCCCAGGAGAGGTGACGGTCTCTGAGTCTAGATTCCAGTCTGAGCCCCAGGAATCCAAATCAGATCATCCAGTCCAGACAGGCCACAGGGATTTTGTCATAGTATAGATGCCCTCTCAGGGTATGTCTACATTGCAACGTAAGCCCAGGGTTAGCAGAGGTCATGTCAGCAGCCCCAACACATAAACAATGAGGAAAAGACCCACCCCCAGATGAGCTGGGCAGTGTCCTTCCTCCTACGGTTTGTTAAGTCCAGCAACCAAAAGTCCTTTAACATGAGCCATCCCCTCTCTGCACCCTACTCACAGCTGTTGTCCTTAGTCAGTGCATCCCAGAGGTGCCTCTGTAGAGTTCACCTACCATCCTGTGGAAGAGAGGGAAAATAAGAAGGCACTGTACTCACTGTGCTGTCTAGGGACTCACTCATCCCTCCACAGCCACCTATCCTAAAGTTGGTCTAACATCTAAATTTTAGTATTAGGACCCAAAACCCAGCCCACTTGGCTTTGGAACCACTCTCCACTGCCTAGCAAGTGCTATTGAATTGAGAGTGAGTCCCTCAATCGGGGTCTGCCAAGTACAGTTGTGCTGCCCTCAATTACACAACAAGGATAACAACCCTTTATTTCTCCTGCCCAAAAACAAGGAGACTGGGAATCCAACACCAGGCAAAAGTGATCATTTCGGCAAGCAACCCAACATATTTCCAACATACCGTAAAATCCACATGCAGATTCATACATGAAACCTTGCAAGAAAATCTTCCTGAGGGGGGGTCTAAAGCACCTGCTGCTGGAGGGAAGGAGGGAGCTGTGGGTTGGGATTGAGGGGCACTGGGAATAGGAGGGGGCTGTGGTTGGGACAGAGGAGAAGGGTGAAGAGGAGTAGGCTCTGGTGGGAGTGAGGAGCAGTGTGCATAGGAGGGACTAAGGGTTGGGACTGAGGGGTACTGGGAAAAGAGGGGACATGGGTTTAGGCTGAAGAGCATCCTCGTTTGGGGATCCAGCAGGAAAGGGGAAAGCAGCAGGTGATTCTAGTTCCTAAGGATATTCTGCGTGTTTGTATGTGTGTGTGTGCAGGGAAGGAACATGCTATATGCCCAGAGGCCTTTATTCCTCCAGGCTGCAAGGACAAAGGGGCTGTCAGGAAGTTGCCCCTTCAAACCCACACAGAATAAGGCCCTTCTGAGGAAAGGGAAAATCCTGAAGAGAAAAGTAACATCAAAGAGGACTCCAGAAAGACAGTCAAGAGCTTGGGGAGTAGCTTATCACCTGACCAGGGACTTGAACCCTGGACCCTCAGATTAAAACTCTGATGCTCTGCCAACTGAGCTAGCCAGGCTCACAAGTATGAAGAGCAACTTGGGGCAGAGGAAAAGCTAGTGAAGAAAACAATGCAAGAAACAATAGGGGAAACCTGCTGCTCTCACTGGCCTGGTCAACACTACGAGTTTATATTGAATTTAGCAGCATTAAATTGCATTAACCCTGCACCCGTCCACACAACAAAGCCCTTTATATCGATATAAAGGGCTCTTAATACCGATATCTGTACTCCTCCCGACGAGGGAGTAGCCCTGAAATTGGTATTGCCATGTTGGATTAGAGTTAGTGTGGCTGCAATTCGACAGGTATTGGCCTCCGGGCACTATCCCACAGTGCACCATTGTGACCACTCTGGACAGCAATCTGAACTTGGATGCACTGACCAGGTACACAGGAAAAGCCCCATGAACTTTTGAATTTCATTTCCTGTTTGCCCAGCGTGGAACACCGATCAGCACAGGTGACCATGCAGTCCCAGAATCAAAAAAGAGCTCCAGCATGGACCGTATGGGAGATACTGAAGCTAAGGCTTTTTCTCAGCTCATTTCACCACCCTCTATCCTGTGGGGTTGAGTTTATTGCAGGTGTTACCCAAAATTGGGCTAGCTAGTAAGTGTAGGGAGGACTAATGACCCACCAGAGTTTGGCAGAAAGCAGCAGGTTTATTATACTGACAGCTAAGCTCAAAAGAAGAAGGAGGGGAGTGTCATACTCACACTCGCATACTCATGCTCCCAGGACAGGCACAGCACTGAACACGTCAGGATTCTGCAAGGTAAGTGTCCCACAGCGCAGCTATGGACGGTGCGATGAAGGTAAGTCTTCCTGAGGCACAGTGAAATACAACGCAGAGAACCACTGGCCAGGCGGTCCGGGCAAGGGGCATTCACTGGAGGTACAAGCTTGTGAGTGCTCTCCTGAGCACATGGCCCCTTCTCCTTTTAAGGACCTGCACCTAATGGTCTGCAACTAGAGATGCCTTGGCTGCATCTGGTTGGTCACACTCCACCTTGGGCAGTGTCCATGCTCTGGGTGTGTGAGTGCTGCCTAATTAGAGTCCCAGACACCTTGTCTGCCTGGAAGCTCTTCTGCTCTTCAACCAGCCCATTCATCCCTCGAGTAGTCCAGGAGGGAGCGAGAAGGGTAAAGCCACTTCACGGGCATTCAGAGAGGGAGAGGAGACAAAAGTGGGAGCAGGGGAAGTATAAGAGACCTTTTGATCATAGAAATCACTACTGCTCCTACAACAGTAGGGACAGGCCAGTAGGAGCTGGGAAAATTAAGCTCTCATGTTTCTGCCTGCTTTTCAAACCAGACACCTTCTACATGTTAGGCAAACGTGATAACCACTACACTACAGAAACTCTGTCACAGGATTTTGCCCCTCCCTTTATAAAAACATAAGAATGGCCATACTGGGTCAGACTAAAGGTCCATCCAACCCCACATCCTATCTGCCAACAGTGGCCAATGCCAGGTGCCCCAGAAGAACTGAACCTAACAGGTAATGATCAAGTGATCTCTCTCCTGCCATCCATCACCACCCTCTGACAAACAGAGGCCAGGGATGCCATTCCTTACCCATCCTGGCTAATAGCCATTCATGGACTTAACCTCCATTAATTTATCTGGAAAAAGAAGGAAGAGTGCTTGTGGCACCTTAGAAAATGAACAAATTTATTTGAGCATCAGCTTTCCTGGGCTAAAACCCACTTCATTGGATGCATGCAGTGTAAAATACAGTAGGAAGGTATATATATATATATATATATATATACACACACACACAGAGAACATGAAAAAATGGGTGTTGCCATACACACTATAACGAGAGTGATCAGTTAAGGTGAACTACTATCAGCAGGAGAAAAAATCCATTTTGCAGTGATAGGATGGTCCATTTCCAACAGTTGACAGGAAGGTGTGTGAGTAACAGTAGGGGGCAAATAACATGGAGAAATAGTTTTACTTTGTGTAATGACCCATCCACTCCCAGTCTTTATTCAAGCCTAATTTAATGGTGTCCAGTCTGCAAATTAATTCCAATTCAGCAGTCTCTTGTTTGGAGTCTGTTTTTGAAGTTTTTTTGTTGTAATATTGCGACTTTTAGGTTTGTAATTGACGTGACCAGGGAGACTGAAGTGTTCTCTGACTGGCTTTTGAATGTTATAATTCTTGACATCTGATTTGTGTCCATTTATTCTTTTCCGTAGAGACTGTCTGGTTTGGCCAATGAAGGAAAGGGCTGGATTCAATGGTTTCTTCCAGTTCTAGGAGATAGGGTACATCCATTATCTTTTTTTTTCCTTACTGCACATCAGACCCAGGACTTTCACCTAGCAGTTCTTGGGGCTGTGGGACAGAACTGAGATTCACTGGCAGCAGAGGGAGAACGGTTGGGACTGAGCTGTCTGGGGAATATTTTAATCCTTATTTAATTTTCAGAGGATTAAATCAATGCAGCTTCCACTTCTCCGTATTTCCCAAGGAAATAACGTTTTCTGTGTGAAGTACCCAAACCCTTTTAACAATAAGAAGTGAAATGAAATGGCCACATGATGGCAACAGAATCTAAGAAATTTGTTAGTCTCTAGGGTGCCACACATACTCCTGTTCTTTTTGAGGAAACAGACTAACACAACTGCTCTTCTCAAACCTGAGAAGCCATGTTCTTGTTCAATGAGCATTGAAGCTGAAAAGGGAGATGTTTTCTCATTGACTTCTAGGCCCCCACCTCTAATCCACTAGACACCCTTTCCTCCTACAGCTAGGAATAGAACCTCACAGTCATGCTAATAGCAGCCTCTGGCCCGATAAAAGAGAAGCTCTGAGACCCTTGTGCTGTCCCATCACCTCCTTGCCTGAAACTGTCCTGAAACCCAATGGGGTTTCCTTGGGCAGTTTTGACTCACTCCCAGAAAGGGTGCAATTTTAGGAGCAGGTTCCAAAATAGTGCAATTTAACCAGCCAGAAGGGGCAGGATATATCAGTGTAGGAGCCATTGAAAATAACTCTGCACTTACTTATTATACAGGACATAACAAGCTCTATGGTTGGTAAACTTACAGAGACTCTGCTCCTGCTCATGAACTAGCAGCCCATGACCTGTAAACAGCTGCCATTTGAATGCATCTGAAAGTTACAAGGAACAATGATCTGTGTTACAGGAAGGTTAACATTTCTTAGAGCCCCAATTGATAATGTGTGCGCAAAGAGAGGTTTGAATGTGTAACAGGGAGTTTGGTAAATCTTGGTTATTTTATTTTTGTAACAGGCTCCTGTCCATCTCCAACAGAGTTTTAAGTCCCAGTGGCAACTTATTTACCAAATGTAATAGAAACTGGTCCATTCCTCCCAAGTGGATGTGGTTCTTGTTCTTCTGCACATTGTAGCCCATGGAGGCCAAAGACCTGCAAATATGTCTTCATGTGCCTTTGTTTAATTGATGAAAATAAACCTAAACACATAGAGGATTGGAACTGATTTCAGCAGAGGGACATGTTTGCTCGGTTTTTATTCATTTGCACAGGAAAATATTGAGTGTGTCTATTCATTTCAGGGACCGCTATTTAGTGGAGCTTCTGAACATACTGGAAATGGAACCACTTTTGTTGAAAGAACAGGTTTGCAAGGGAGCATTTGGATTTGAACCAAGGACTACTTGATCTGCAGTCAAGCACTCTGCCACTGAGCTATACTCCCACGACATTTACAAAGGCAAGTCAGTGATCTTAAGGATTTTGAAGGACTGGCTCTGCCTCAGAGAGCTCCTTTTCTATTCCCAGACCACAGGGGTTTTAAAAATGGGGTTTCATTAAACTTTATATATACATGTAGACATCACAGCTTGCACATACACCAGCATAGCTTCCACTAGTGACAGAGCTACCACCTCTCGGGGAGATGGATTAACTGCACGGATGGGACAGCTCTCTCCCCTCCACTTAGAGCATCTTCATTATTTATAAATAGGTGGGAAATAACCTCCTGAATGGACAGGAACCTGTCCACCTCTTTCTTTGGCCATCTGTTGTTATTCCCTGAAACATCAAGGATGGAATAAAAAGCTGAGTTTACTCCAGGGTGAGGAAAGAAAGGAGCCATCAACCCCCTGGCAAAGCCCTGGGGATATGACGGGAAGGGGGACTGTCTGAATGATCAAGGCAGGAAATGGACAAGCTACAGCAACATCATTAACCATGAACACACTCTCCTCATGCTCCAGCCAGAAGGGAAAGGAGCAGGAATTCTTGCTGTTCAGCCATGGACACACTTACACAACGGCATAGCAGTGTGTGTGTTGTGGAAGCTGGTCTGAGGAAACAACTGGAATTAATCACTCAGTGAGAGCAGAACTAGAGTGCAGTGAGAGCCACATATCAAGCAAGTAGTTGTGGCCAAGTGGTTAAGGCAATGGGCTAGAAATCCATTGTGTGCTCCCTGCACAGGTTCAAGTCCTGCCAACTGCAGAGGCAGTTCTGGTCCTTTAATTTCAATGGAGCTGGGTCTTGTCTCACATTCATGCTAGGCCTACAATAAAGGGGGACGTGGCTTTAGTAAAAGTGTTTTAATTGAACAGCTGTTGCATGTCCATCCTGTGTCACCAGAGCACATCCATGCTAGCATCTCTTGGATGGCCACAGAGAGCAGTGCATTGTGGTAGCTATCCCACTGCGCAACTGGCTGCAGGGTGCTTTGGGAAGGGTTTGCAATGCCTCACAGGCTGGTACAGCATCACATGATACAGTTTTCTGTTCCATGGGCATCCTACTAGATTTCCAGCTGCTTTTCAACTGCAATGTGCGTGCTGGGGTAGAGAGCATGTGTGTGTGGGGAGGAGAGACAGTGTGTGTGTTGCAGAAGAGTGAGTATGTCGGCACACTGTCTCTAAGTTCAGACAGCTGCTGGAAGCAACCAGTCCTGAGGCAGGGGACAGCCCCGACATCAGCCCCCCTTCTCTCACTGGCTCAGCTCAGCACAGCACAGCACTCTCTGTCACACACACACACATACACGTACACACTGCTGCCTGCTTAGCTCTGTGTCAGGGGTGCTGGAACAGGGGGGTTAGAGGGCCATAGCCCCACCACTCTTTACTGGCTGTTAGGACAAATGATGGAGGGGGGGAAGGGTGCAGTCTTGGGGAAGAGGCGTTCTGTGGGTGTGGCCTCGAGGGGAGAGGTGCTGTGAGTGGGGGTCCTTAGGGAAGGAGTGTCATGGGGGTGCCACAGTTCGGATAACAGTGCCCCCCCACTGTAAGGAAGCTTCTGCCGCCCCTGCTTTGTGTTTGCAGAGCAGGAGAGAGCAGCATCCACGGCATTGATTTGCTCCCCGGGGCTCCAGCAGGGGGGCTTGGGAGGTGATTTAAAGGTCCGGGGCTCCGACCGCAGCAGGGAGCCATGGACCCCTTAAATCACCAGCCTGGGGAAGACGGGCTGGGCTGGCACAGCGTACTGGCTCTTGTCAGTACCCCATACCGTAACATACCGGCTTACTTTCACCTCCGGAAGGTCCTCATGTGGATCAATAACTGGTTAAAAGGTAGGAAACAAAGGGTAGGACTAAATGGTCAGTTTTCAGGATGGAAACAGGTATCTAGTGGTGTCTGTACTGGGACCAGGACTAGTCAACATATTAATAAATGATCTGCTGAGCAGTGAGGTGACAAAATTTGCAGATGATCCAAAACTACTGGCTTGCTTCCTAGAATGAACGCTCCTTGAGTGGAGTGATCCACAGGGAGTAGCTCAAACCTCCAAAGTTCCTGGCCAGGGGCAGGACATTAGCACAGCAAGGGAGGGGTGTGGCAGTGACATCACAAAAGCCTTTTGCAGGACCTCAGACTATTGGTCAAAGGTGGTGGGGAAGTGATGACCTCACAGAGAGATGCTGACATTAGCCAGGCAGGAGAGGGGCGAGGGGCCAGGGAAACCTCAGAGACCCCTGTGGCTTTGCTTCAGCAAGTCTCCTTCTCCAGGTCTCTCTTTGAGGACTGAGAGAGTATTCGGGTTCACAGACGTGAGTGCCAGGAGGAACCTCTTTCAAGTTTTCTCCTTCCTTTTTCCTGATTTTACTAGAAAACAGCTGTCCCTGTTTAGAAGGTAAGAGCCTCCTCGAGGTTTGAAACCTGTTCAATCTGATCCATCTGGTGACAGTTGAATTCTAGGCATGGAAAACACGAGCTTAAGGAGGCAGAATTTTATTCTACACCTGAGATTTTGTGCCTTAGAATCACTGGGGACATTAGGGTTTGTCCTTTTTGTTTCACCTTTTCCTCCATCCATCCCTCCCTCCTTTCTCTTTGTCTCTTGCTTCTTTTGTCCTTTCACCTGTTCCCCTCCCAACACCAAGAGTGAGGTGTGTGTGTGTGTGCGTGCATGCGTGCGTGCGTGAGTGTGTGTTGTGGGGGAGTGCTCTGTAGCTCCCACTCTGGGAGGTCCACCCAAAAATGTGGGGCTGAAATAGTGCTTGGGCAGTGATCCCCACCAGTGACCTGGGCCATCCTTTGGGCTCTGGTGAGAACCCTCAGCCTCCCTTCCTCAGTCTCTACCCTGACTGGCTGAGCAGGGGGTTATTGACAAGGAGGAGACTCAGGTCCTTTTTCTTCTCTTTTAAGACTAAGTAAATAAGTCATAACCAGTCATATGTTTGAAGAATTTTGCTGCTTCTCTGCATTAATGGTCTCTGAGCAGTTCATGATTCTCTCTAACATTGCAGTTCTCCTCAAATACTTGCTGAATAATTACTGTGCACTGTTGTTGGTCTTGAGCTCATGTGAGAAATCAGGGCTCTTGAGTCCTTTTCCCAACTTTGCCACTGACTGGCTGTGTGACCTAAGACAAGTTAATTCTCCTTTCTCAGCCTTAGCTTCTCCCTCTTGCAAGTAGGGATAATAATGATCCTGTCTTACCTACCTCAACACACACACTGTCTCTCCCCGCACACAAACAGTCTCCACACTGCAGTTGAAAGGCAGCTGGTAATCTAGTGGATGCCCATGGAACAATGGGATAGAGAAACCTGCATCATTGAAGGTACAGCCATGAAGACACCACACACCAGCCTTTTCTAGCTGGCAAAAATCAAACCTCCACAGAAAGACCCCTATGGTGTCATACCCCAGCTCCCTAAGCCCTCAGCCACAACCACTTAACACAGGGGCCTTTCTACACTCTGGTTCTGTTCTCACTGAAGGGTCATTTCCAATTGTTTGCTCAAACCAGCTTCCCCAGCACACTCACTGCTGTGCAGCTCTGTATGTGTGGCCATGGCTGAACAGCAAGAATTCTGGCCCATTTCTCTACTGGCTGGATCATGGTTAGAGTGTGTTTGTGGTTAATGATGTTGCTGTAGATTGTTCGTTTCCTGCCTTGGGAATTCAGACAGTCCCTTTCCCAACATATCTCCAGCACATCAGTCCCTGGCTGGGTCTCCTGCGCAGTGGAAAACATCCCTTGTTTGGTGCTGCCAAGGGGAACGTGCAGAGCTGAGATGTCCCTCGGCTTGGATCAAAGGGGGATGTTGGATGGAATTTATCACACAACCCTCCCTGCTCCCCAGAGCCCCATGGGGAGAATCTAGAGAAGGGAGAGTCATTTCTCCCCTGCACTCCCAGAAGAGCTGCTAGGACTCCTTCCTGCCAGCTACTCACCCCTGGATTCCTCCTCAGCTCCTGGGATCTTTCTGCTCCAAAGGCTCCAGAGGCCTGGGGTAGGGAGGGCATCACTTCACAGTCTGAAACACAAGGGAGGTTTCTGGAATTGAAGGAAGGAGCAGAAAATGGAGAGGAAAGAAACAGAGAGAAAACGCCTCATCCTTCTCCCCTCCCCCTCCCAGCAAGAAATGTTATCAAGGATCAGCGTTAGGGGAAATGGTGCCCTGGGCAAAACTTGTACTTTAGCACTTCCCCATCGCCCCTGGACCATCCCCCTTCCCCTTTCCCCCCAGCTCCTGCACTCCCAACCCTTGCACCTCCTTCACCCCTATCTCCTGCCCCCTCCTGCGCCCTAACCCCTACACTGTGTCCCCTTTGCCCTTAAGTCCCACACTCCCTTCCTGTGCTACCAGCCACTGCCCCTCTGCTGCACCCCCTACACCCCTAACCCCTGCACCCCCTCCTGCACCCACCTCGGGACAGTGACCTGTATGCATGGAGCAGCTCGCATTGCTGCCCGCTCCTCCCTGGAAGACTGCTCCTCCGGGCACCCCTAGGAGCTGCGGGGGTGGGGTGCGGGGGCAAGAAGCAACATCATCTGAGTTCCCTGCATCCAGGTCTCTTTCCTCAGCCAGGCTGCATAAGGGGAGGGCAGAGAGCAGCAGCTTCTGATGCTCCCCTCACAGCACAGCCCACGTGGGGAAAGTGACCAGGACGCATGGAGCACATAGAGTTGCTCCTCTCTCCCCCCAGCCCTCTATGGGGCCATGGAGTAGCACTGGGGCAGGGGAGAGCAGTGAGCACCTTTGCACTGGCACACAGTGCCCTTTGACCCCCTGAAGTCCTGGGCGGCTGCCGGAGGGCCTCACCCATAAGGCCAGCCAGGCTCCCCAGCACAAACAGCAGAGAACACAGAGAGACTGGCCACACACTGAGCAGCGGTAGCCTGGGCAGCACATAATGGAGGCTCAGGGGGGCTCAGCCTCCTCAAACTTTGTGTCACCAAGGGGCAGTGGAGCCGATGACTAGGGGCCCTGGAGAAATTAGGTCCCCCTGGAAAAGTCTCCCCCATGTCAGCCCCAGGGCTGGAGGAGCTCTCACTCCGTGCTATGGCCCGGGGGCTGCAGCAGGGGCACAGAGCTTCTCTGGTCTTGGGGCCACAGTGGGGCAGGGGTAAAGGAGTGACAGGGTGGGGCTAGTGGGGGAAGGGGTGGAACACAGGTGACATAGTGGATGGGGCCGTGGGTGGAAGGTGTGGCAGGGGGCAGAGCCACAGACAGAAGTGAGGGGGCCTAGTTCCAGTGCTGGGGCCCCTGCACTTGTTCTCCCTTTCCCTGGGCTTTGGCATCACTAGCCCCTGCTTAACGTGTAGGGTTCAGTGGTCCCCAAAATGTGGGGTATGACTCCTAGGGGAACAAAGAGGAAGATTCATAGGGGCACCTCAGGGGCTGAGCCAGCCCCCATGGAGGGAGCACCAGTCAACCCGACTCTGTCCCAGCTCTATTCCAACCCCACCCTCAGCCTGGGCCCCTAAGCAACACCCCACTCCCAGCCCCAGTTTTCAACTGCGGCTCTGAGGGCCCACAGCCATGGATAAGAGGGCACAGTGTGAAATGTTTGGGGACCACTGGTTTAGGGTGACGTTCTGAATCACTTCTATGCAGTTCAATAAAAGCTATTCCTCACCCATCAGGACCGACTAAGTATATTCTGCTGCCCTTCACTCATGCAGGAAGGATAATAACATTTCATACCACTCAGTGCTAAAGTGATTTGTAACCCGCCACCAGCTGAAACTGGTCATTTTGGGGAAGCAGCCCCATGATGCTGCATACCTAGGCAGAGTAGGTGTGTCTATGCAAACATGGTTTGTTCCTGAAGCCTTTCCCACAGCTGGTCACTAGGTGTGAGGGGGGAGCTCATTCAGCCCCTGCTTCCGCTTAGTATTTAAAAATACCTTAGTGTCCCTATCTCTGCTGGCCTTAGATTTCTCATCCTGTCCCTTTCCTGACATCTCAGATGAGGTGGCTGAGTGGTTAAGGTGATGGACTGCTAATCTATTGTGCTCTGAACGCGTGGGTTCAAATCCCATCCTCATTGGATGCATTTAGTCTTCACTTCTCCTTTCAAGACAACCAACTCCCCTTTGGTACAATGGCAGATCAAACAATGTTGTGTCCTGCATACAAAACCCTGCTCAGAAACCTACTTGCTTTAAATAAAGTGTCTAAATCTCAGATTTCTAAAATAAAATTTCTCTAGTCCTGTATGTCTTAGTTTTCATCTCAAAAGGTAACAGCCTCAAAATCTCCCCCAAACACCCTGAGACCTCCCCAAATTATTAAAATATCCCAGTTCTCAGCAAGGCCATGACAGTGACCCACAGCTAGAGTGTCTAGGCTAAGCTGCTCTGAAGGAGGCAACTCAAACATTTTCTCCCTGCTTCCCTTGGCAAGGTCTGCCTGGGAAAACAAAATTCCCCAAACTGAAAATTTTCAGCTGAAAAACCAGTACTAGCTATTTGGGGACTTTGGTCTGAATGTATTATTATTATTATCTTCTGATTTATGAATCAGTTTTATCATACAGGTGTGTTTCCAGCTGTTGATTTGTGGGGGAGAGATGCCAAGTCATGATGTCTCTTCCCCTCTTTCATAGTTTCTTCCAACTTTCTAGAAAGCTCTTTTGCTATGATGTGAGTCAAGCAGTGTCCATTGTTGCTGTATTATCTCGGTGAAGTCTGCATTGTTCACGGTTCCTGGGATAGTCCTTGGGACTGTAGCCACCTTTAATGGGCCAGCAGTGAGTCTGGCTCCTCCATTTTTGCATCTGAAAGGCTGGTGGGGGGCATTTCCCAACCTCATAACATATTTCTGTAATGCACACAGAGCAAACTTCATAACTTCCCAAACCAATGTGAGCACATAGAATGCAAGAAGACATTAAGGTTCAACAGATGAACAGTTCAAGATTTTTAAAATGATACCTTACCAGGCAGACTTTGTTCAAATGTATCATCACTATATGAGAGAGGTAAATATGGGGCTTGCAGGGTGCTGCTTTAAGCACAGTGTGCTACACCTGGGCTTCCATTGCAATGGGAACGTACCCTTAGAGTCCATCTCTCCCGGGATAAAGATGGCAGCATGGCTGGCCTGGGTCATCTGACTTGGGCTCATTATGCTAAAGCTGAGAGGCTAAAAACTGTGGTGCAGATATTTGTGTTCACACTGAAGCCTGGGTTCAGAAACCCTCACCCCTCGTGGGGTCTCAGAGGTTGGGCTCAAGTCCATATGTCTGCACTGAAATTTTATAGTCTTGCAGTCCAAGTCCCATAACCCTGAGTCAGCTGACCTGGGCTTTGAGACAGGTGACCTGGGTGTTTTAATCATAGTGTAGACATAACATTAGGATAGGTCTAGGAGCCCAGAAGGTTGGGAGGGAGTTTAGCAAGTGCAAATGGTAAAACTGCAGGGAAGTATTACCCTGGACTCATGGCAGTTCTCCATTGGTCTGTCTGCTTTTCAGGCAGGGATAATAACTGCCAGTGGGGCCCTGTTGAGTGGCTTTTGGGGTACCTGCTCTTGGCTGTTGTCAGAAGGACCTTTGGTCTAGCCCAGTGTGGGTTTTCTTATAGTTTAAATTACACACACAGGCACTGATAACAGAGTTACTGAACGTTTGGGAGTTAGGAGCTGGTAGGTTAGTGGTCCAGTCCCCTCATGGATGACCCCCTCCCTCTGGGACAGGGGCAGGTCTGAGCTCTCACACCAAATGCTCATTGTGGCTGCCAGAATCTGTGGGCAGCTCATTTAGTTTATGCCGAGGGTTGAGTCCTGCTTTGTGCCCAGTGTCTGAGAATGAAAATCCTAAACCATCCTATGAAATAATGAATGCAGCAGGATGTGCTATTGTCCCTGCCCCAAAGCAGACAGACCAATGGAGAAATGCCATTGAGTCCAGGGTAATACTTCATTGCGGTTTTACCTTTTTTGCTTGCTAAACTCCCTCCCAACTTTGAGGGGGCCCAGAGCCCAGTATTGAGCCTGAGCTGAGACATCTACACTGCAAATTTACCACTCCACGGCCAAAGCCTCGGGAGCCTGAGCTGGAATGGGGCAGCCCTGGGTGTTTCATTGCAGCGTGGACATAGCGTAGTATTATGTCTGCACTGTCATAAACACACCCAAGTCACTATTCTCAAACCCTGGGTCAGTTGATTGAGGCTTGTGGGGCTCGTGCTGCAGGGTTATAAAATTACAGTCTAGACACTTGGGCTTGAGCCCAGCCTCCGAGACCCCACAAGGGGTGAAGGTCTCCTAACCTGAGCTCCAGTCTGAGCCTAAATGTCTACACTACAGTTTTTAGCCTCACAACCTGAGCCCCAGGAGTCCAAGTCAGATGATCCAGGCCAGCCGGGCCACACTGCTTTTATTACGTTATAGATGCCCTCTCAGGGTATGTCTACATTGCAATGTAAGCCCAGGGTTAGCTGAAGTCATGTCAGCAGCCCCAACGCATAAACATAAACCAAGAGGAAAAGACCCACCCCCCAAATAAGCTGGGCAGTGTCCTTCTCCCTACAGTTCATAAGTCCAGCAACCAAAAGTCCTTAAACATGAGCCATCCCCTCTCTGCACCCCACTCACAGCTGTTGTCCTTAGTCAGTGCAAGCCCAGAGGTGCTTCTGTAGAGTTCACCTGCCATCCTGAGTGGAAAAGGGGGAAAATAAGAAGGCACAATACTCACTATGTTGTCTAGGAACGCACTCATCCCTTCACTGCCACCCTGTCCTAAAACTGATCTAATCCCTAAATTTTAGTATTAGGACCCAGGCAGTGGCCCATTTGGCTTTTGAACCCCTGTCCCCTGCTTAGCAAGTGCTATTGAACTGAGCGTGAGTCCCTCAATCGGGGTCTGCCAAGTACAGTTGTGCTGCCCTCAATTTACACAACAAGGATAACAACGCTTTATTTCTCCTGCCCCAATAACAAGGAGACTGGGAATCCAACACCAGCCAAAGTGATCATTTCGGCAAGCAATCCAACATATTTCCAACATATTGTAAAATCCACATGCAGACTCATACACGAAACCTTGCAAGAAAATCATCCTGAGGGGGTCTGAAGCACGTGCTGCTGGAGGGAAGGAGGGAGCTGTGGGTTGGGACTGAGGGGCACTGGGAATAGGAGGGGGCTGTGGGTTGGGAGTGAGGAGCAGCATGAGGAGGAGGGGTCTGTGGGTTGGGATTGAGTGGGCTGTGAGTAGGGACAGAGGAGAAGGGTGAAGACGAGTAGGCTCTGGTTGGGAGTGAGAAGCAGTGTGCATAGGAGGGAATGAAGTTTGGGACTGAGGGGCACTGGGAAAAGAGGGGACATGGGTTTAGGCTGAAGAGCATCGTCATTTGGGGATCCAGCAGGAAAGGGGAAAGCAGCAGGTTATTCTAATTCCTAGGGATATTCTATGTGTTTGTGTGTGTGTGTGTGTGTGCAGGGAAGGAACATGCTATATGCCCAGAGGCCTTTATTCCTCCAGGCTGCAAGGACAGAGGGGCTGTCAGGAAGTTGCCCCTTCAAACCCACACACAAAAAGTCCCTTCTGAGGAAAGGGAAAATCCTGAAGAGAGAAAGTTATGTCAAAGAAGACACCGGAGAGACAGTTTAAGATCTTGGGGAGTAGTTTATCACCTGACCAGGGACTTGAACCCTGGACCATCTGATTAAAAGTGTGACGTGCTGCCAACTTAGCTTGCCAGACTCACAGAGTAAAAGAGCAACTTGGTGTGGAGGAGAACTAGTCAAGAAAACAAGAGTGGGAAACAGTAGGGAAAACCTGCTGCTCTCTCTGGCCTGGTGAACACTACAAGTTTATATCTAATTTAGCAGCATTAAATCGCATTAACCCTGCACCCGTCCACACAACGAAGCCCTTTATATCGATATAAAGGGCTCTTAATACCAATATCTGTACCGATGAGGGGAGTAGTGCTGAAATCGGTATTTGCCATGTCGGATTAGGGTTAGTGTTGCCGCAATTCTGTGGTTTTGGCCCCCTTTGAGCTCTGCTTGCAGAGGCAATAAAGTCAGTGTTGTTTCAAATTCCTGCATTCTTTATTACTTCATCATACAAACAGGGGGATCACTGCCACAGTAGCCCAGGAGGGGTGGGGGACGAGGGAAGGAACAGGTGGGGTTGTTGCAGGGGCACCCCCTGGAATGGCATGCAGCTCTTCATTTCTGCGGGATGTCTGGGGCTCTGACCCAGAGTGGCCGTTTGCCTCTCTTGTTTTTTAGTAGGCTTGCCTGATAGTCTAGAGAGGACTGACTCTCCCTTTAGACAAAACTCAAAGAAGGGAATGACCTGGGGAGTCATTCCCATTTTTGTCCATGCACCCCTGGCCAGCCTCACCGAGGCCGGCCAGGAGCACCCATGACAGCAGCAGATGGTTCAGTATAACTGGTAACTGTCACTGTCAACTTGCAAAGCAGCAGATGGGACGGTATGGCTGGTAACCATCTGTCATGGTATAATCCCCACTCTGAAGCTTAGCGTCCAAAAGATGGGGTACCAGCATGAATTCCTCTAAGCTCAATTACCAGCTTAGAACCTGTAGCGCTGCCACCAACCAGGAATTCCAGTGCCTGGTACACTCTGGTCCCCACAAAACCTTGCCTGGGGACCCCCAAGACCCAGACCCTCTGGATCTTAACACAAGGAAAGTAAACCCTTTCCCTCACCGTTGCCTCTCCTAGACTTCCCCTCCCTGGGTTACCCTGGAAGATCACTGTGATTCAAACTCCTTGAATCACAAAACAGAGAGGACAATTCACCTTCCTCCCTCCTTCTCTTTCCCCCTCCCAGACTCTTCCTGAGAGAAAGTAATCCTGGCACAGAGAGAAATCAGCCTCTCTCTCCCTCTTCCCTCCTTTCTCCCCACCAATTCCCTGGTGAATCCAGACCCAGTCCCCTGGGGTCTCAACAGAATAAAAAACAATTAGGTTCTTAAACAAGAAAAGCTTTTAATTAAAGAAAGAAAAACAGTAAAAATTATCTTTGTAAATTTAAGATGGAATATGTTACAGGGTCTCTCAGCTATAGACACTGGCAACACCATCCCAGCCTAAGTATACAAGTACAAATTAAAATCTTTTCAGCAAAATACCAATTTGAACTCCTTCCAGCCAAATACACATTTGCAAATAAAGAAAACAAACATAAGCCTAAGTCACTTTATCTACCTAGTACTCACTAGTCTGAACTTATAAGAGCCTGTATTGAAGAGATTGGAGAGAAACCTGGTTGCACGTCTGATCCCTCTGAGCCCCCAGAGTGAACAACAACCAAAAACTAACAGCACACACAGAAAACTTCCCTCCCTCAAGATTTGAAAGTATCCTGTCCTCTGATCGGTCCTCAGGTCAGGTGACAGCCAGGCTCACTGTTCTTGTAAACCCTTTCCAGGCAAAGAGATATGAAGCACTTCTGTGCTATTAACTCTTACTTATCTGTTTATGACAGCTCCCCTGGTTCCCAAGTTTGAGGGGAGGGGGGAACCGCCCCACAGCACTTGCCGGCAGCTTGGCTGGGAGCCAGAGGAGTGAACCATGCAGTGAGTGCAGGGGCGGGGGGGGGGGGCAGGGCTGGGGGGGAACAGGGGCGAGGGCCATGGCAAAAAGCCAGGCAGCCCCCCCTGCAGCAGCTCCCCACTCCAGCTCACCTCCGCTCTGCCTTGTCCCCTGAGCACGCTGGCACCGCTCCACTTCTCCTGCCTCCCAGACTTGTGGTGCTAATCAGCTATTTAGTGTGGCAAGCCTGGGAGGGGAGGAGAATTAGAGCGGGGGCAGCTTGCTCAGGGGAGAAGACGGAGCAGAGGTGAGCAGGGACAGGGAGCGGTTCCCCTGCATGCCCCCACCCCCGTTTCTTGCTGCGGGCGCCCTCTCCCTGCACCCCCCAGCCCCCTGCCCCAGCTCACCTCCACTCCTACACTGCCTCTTCCCCCAAGACCCATCCTCCTGCTCGCTGCTCTCGGCCCCCTCCCCACCCTCACTCACCCTTACGGTCATTACAAAGTGGCAAGGCAGAGCCCTCCCATTTTTAAAAGTCCTGGGATGTTGTTCCCCCCTGTTCAGACACCCCTGGGGCCCTGCACTTCACACAGCTCTCCCTGATTTCAGCTGTTAGTGAGGGAGCCTCACTGCTAGCGCAGACTCTGAGGTTTCTTAGATGAGAGACACTGTCCCAAAGCAGGACTAATGCTTAGACCTGGTGATCAGTGATTTCAGATCTGTTGGTCTGCAGCAAGACTCTACAGTGAGTGTCAGTCAGCTCTGTTATTACACAGGGAAGAACAAAAGGGTCAAATGGTGCCTGGAAGCCTTAAGAAGAATCCACCCCACCGAGTACAACGCTTGCTGATACCGGCTCTTAATCCCACTGAGAATGTTTTGGGGTCACTCCTTGCCTTTATCAGCCTAGGGGACTAAGATACCAGTAATTAACAGTGGTGTAGTTGGTTAGTGCAGAGTACTTATAGAGCAGCACTGAGAGGAGCTATGTTGAGGTTATGAGTTCAAGCCTCACCTAGAGCACTCGTTTTCATTAGCCAAATGGCTTCACCCCCTCATTTGGCCCTATGGAATGTAGAATTCCAGCCCTGGGGACATTGAAGCAGGGGAGGAATCAAAAATGCCCCCTTCACTTATTAGCTCCTCTCCAGAGTGCGGGTCAGAATCTACAATCCTTTCTCCCCCACCAGCCCCTGTGCCAGGATCCCTCAAGCAGAGCCTGGAGTCCTGCCCATCCTTCACCACTGAGCCTGGAGGGAGAGGAGCAAGGAGCCATTGTTAGAGGGCTTTGGCTTTCCCTTCCCCTACCCACTTCCCTGGCTTTTGTCGCACAGACAGCAAGCAGCAAAAGACCAGAAGTCCGAAGCGCAGACAAAGGGATGTTTACTGGGGTTAGTTTCCAAGCAAGCAGATTCCAAAGCCCTTCACACCAGTCAGGCTTATCTCTATACAGGGACAGAGTCTGTTCCCCTGTGTTCCCTTCCCAGCTCTGACACCACAGAGCATTTACCCCACATCCCTACAGACAGTTCTTTCCTGGGTGCTGGCTGGTGAGTCTTGCCCACATGCTCAGGGTTTAGCTGATCACCATATTTGGAGTCAGGAAGAAATTTTCCTCCAGGGCAGATTGGCAGAGACCCTGAGGGGTTTTCACCTTTCTCTGCAGCATAGGGCACAGGTCACTTGCTGGAGGATTCTGTGCACCCTGAAGTCTTTAAACAACGAGTTGAGGACTTCAATAGCTCAGACATAGGTCAGGGGTTTGTTTCAAGAGTGGGTGGGTGAGAGTCTGTGGCCTGCGTTGTGCAGGAGGTCAGACTAGATGATCATAATGGTCCCTTCTGACCTTAAAATCTATGAGTCTATGAGCTCTGACACTGCAGAGTGTTTACCCCACGTCCCTCTTCCCAGCTCCGACACTGCAGAGCCTTGCCTGTGTCCCTGTTCCCCGTTCCCTATTCCTACCCCCCGTTAGCAAGCATGATGCCAATTTCCCCACCCACTGCCTCTTTGACCCCAGTTTATACAGTAATATTCTCAGCGAGACCTTAACCAATCATTTTACTGAAATGTAATTAACCAATTCTAACCTATTGTAACAGAATTCTCTAACCAATTACATCCCACTCCCCTAATTAACTTACACCCAGCAAAATTAATTCTGCAGCAGACAGAAAGAATTAGAGGACCAGACAGACTTACAACGGAAAAGCTGGGGCCATAAAGATAAACCCTACAGAAATGACGGTTTCACAACCACAACCATTGAGAAGGGATTTCTTGCCAGACTGGATGCCCCCTTAAAATCTGGTTCTTTATCTGGTGGTGATGGGCACTATTGGGACAGGATCGTCTTCCTAACAGCTCAACCCCACCTTAGTTCAGTGTGACGAGTTTGGGAGGTGAGGATGTGACCGATCACTTCCCAGCATATGGCTGCCCCTGCTGTTTAGCCAAAGGCCTTAGCCTACTGTCAAGGTTTTTTCCCCACTCTGAACTTTAGGGTACAGATGTGGGGGACCTGCATGGACTCTTCTAAACTTAATTACTAGCTTAGATCTGGCAACACTGCCACCATCCAGAAGTTATTGTCTGGATCACTCCCTGTCCCCTCAAAACATTCCCCTCCCTGGGCAGCCTTGAGAGGCTTCAGCAATTCCCTGGTGAACACAGATCCAAACCCCTTGGATCTTAAAATAAGGAGAAATTAACCATCCCCATTCCTTTCCCCCCACCAATCCCTGGTGAGTCCAGACCCAATCCCCTTGGATCTTAAAACAAGGAAAAATCAATCAGGTTCTTAAAAGAAAAAACTTGTAATTAAAGAAAGAAAGATAAAAATCATCTCTGTAAAATCAGGATGGAAAATACTTTACAGGGTACTCAGATTTATATAGCCCAGAGGAAACCCCTCTAGCATTAGGTTCAAAGTTACAGCAAGCAGAGGTAAAATCCTCTCAGGAAACAAGGATCATTTACAAGTTGAGAAAACAAAAATAAGACTAACATGCCTTGCCTGGCTAATTACTTACAAGTTTGAAACATGAGAGACTGATTCAGAAAGATTTGGAGAGCCTGGATGGACGTCTGGTCCCTCTTAGTCCCAAGAGCGAACAACCCCCAAAACAAAGAGCACAAACAAAGACTTCCCTCCACCAAGATTTGAAAGTATCTTGTACCCCTATTGGTCATCTGGTCAGGTGTCAGCTAGGTTTATGGAGCTTCTTAACCCTTTACAGGTAAAAGAGACATTAACCCTTAACTATCTGTTTATGACACCTACGAACAAGGGCTCAGACTCTCCTAGGGAGAGAAGGCCCAGACACAGGCAGACTGGGATTTTGGTTCTTTGGTTTATACCCTTGTCACTAGCTAAGTGATAAAAATACACCTAAATTCTTAAAGTCTAGGCCTGTATAAGCAGCCTGAATAGCTCTATTCTAACAGCCATCGGTAACTGTGGAAAAATGATCTATTCAGGGTTGTCTCTAGACATTTTGGTTCCCTACACAGCACCCCGTCCCCCAGCCCGAGCTGGCAGAGCGGCGCAGGCTGGGGCCAGGTCACTTCACTTTCCCCCCCACAGCCCCCTGCCCCAGCTCACCTCCACTCCATCGCCTCCCCTGAATGCGATTTTTGGTGCCCCCAACCACTTGGCACCATAGGCGGCTGACTAGTTCACCTAGCGGTTGCACCGGACTTAGACACTGCCTGTCAGCAGGATTTCTCCTCCTCCTCAGTGAGACTAAATGTCCACACCTAAAGAGCCAGTCCATCTGCTGCACCACAATCCCTCATGCCTGAGACTCCCTGCCAAAGCCCTGCACTCGTCTCCAGATAATTACGTCTCACATCTCACTGGGAACTCCACTTCTTGTGCCCAGAGAGTCTCGGCCCCCCTCAGTAGCTGACCTGAGAAACACAATGTCTCCATAAGCAGCAAAGAGTCGTGTGGCACCTTATAGACTAACAGACGTACTGGAGCATGAGCTTTCGTGGGTGAATCCCCACTTTGTCGGATGTATTAGTGTCTGCCTTTTCCAAAGAAATGCCTGGAGGGCCTTTTCTTGTGTGACCATGTGGCCTAATGGTTAAGGCCTCTGACCTCAGATGAGGTCATTGAGGGTTTGAGTCCCTTCATGGTTGTGCTGGTGCACTTTTACCTTCGTGCTGAAAGTCCTGCTCCCTTCAGGGCTGGAACCTCTTCTTGGCTGCTCAGGCCAATGCTCTGCCTTCAGCGACAGCCCCGGGAAGGAGTTTGGGGTTGGGTGTCACAAAGGCTAGGGCAGAAGTCCCAGGTGCTTCCAGTCTAGCCTTTGCCATTCCTGACTTGTCAAAGAAAATGGGCGGCTGCCCGGGCTAGTGTGTAGAGCAGTTTCCCCCTTCCAAATGTGCGCCAGTCCCTGTGTTTGAGGGGGTTTGCTATATAGCACCTTGGGAGCCTGGGTGCTTCTCTGCTTCTCGCCAGCTGGGGAAAAGCCTCTTGGGATAAAATCTCCTGCCCCACTGCAAAAGTGAGCACCTTGAGTGGGACCAGTCAGAGGCCCCACCATGGAGTCTGGCCCTGCCTTCCTACCATCTTGTGATGTTGGCCACAGAGCATCAGCAGCTGCCCCGTGTGCTGGTGACCTTCAGTGGGTGTTCAGCATGGCAGGGAGAAGGCTGGCTGGGTGTTTTTGTGCATGTTTGAAGGCCACACCTAGGCATGGTCCTGCCCTCCTCTAGCCCTGACCTCAGTTGCTCTGTGGCTTTTAAGCCTTCCCTTGGAGCTGTCAGCACCAGCTGCCTCTGCTCTAGGTGCCCAGAGGAGGAGAGGTGTGTGGGGTCACTTTTACAGATGCCCCTTCCCTGGTACTGCCCTGGCTCAGCTGCCCAGAGGAGCTTCCATCCCCAATCCCTGCCTAGCAGCCCTCTGGCACCATTCCTGAGGGCTACCCTGCCTCACTTTCTTCCTACCATGTTGGGAAAGACAGTTCTCATTATTAAAGGTGAGGTGGGCCAACTAGGGGCAGAAGCCCATTCAATGTTTTCCTACTGCAGAGCCCAAGATCAGTAACTTAGCTTGGGTGCAAGCACTGCTGTGCTCCCAGAAAACAAGCCACCTCTTCACAAAGAGGAATGACAGGGCCTGCCAAAGCCTGGGATTGAACCAGGGACTTTTAGATTTTCAGTCTAATGCTCGTCCAACTGAGCTACTTTAGCAGCTGCATGACAGTATTTTGGCCTGTTGCTTCTCTGTCTGGGATGTTTTTGTAAGCAGTTGCACACAAAAAGGAGAGGAAAACAAACGGCTGCTTCATACCCCCACCGGAGGAACCCAGCACCGTTAGCTGTGGTGAGTAAGAAGTGTCTGTTGGCTGGCAGGGCTTGTCCCCAAGCAGCTGGAACAGCAGCTGCTGCCTCCCCCTCGGCTCCAGGCTGTGGGAAATGCTCATTGCCTGGCTGCATGGGCGGATGCTGCTCCGTGCTCTGGAAAGCATCTGTATCTCTCTGTCAACCCCCCGTCTTCACTGATCCAGTCTGGTAAGGTCCCAAGTGCCCCCTCCGGCCTGGCAGCTGAGAGTCTGTGCAGACATCAGCCTCCCTGCCAGCCCCAGAGCCAGCAGCAGTGCCAGCCCCACCCCCCAGCACCACAGGGGCACTCAATGCACTTCCTGTGGGGAAATGGCTCCTTGGCATCCTGCTGCTAGAGAGCCAGGAGAGAGCAGTGTCTGGCTCACCTTGGGGGAGAGAAGAGACCTGATGAGTGTGGATCTCCCTCAGCCTCCCCCGCAATGCTGGTCAGTTTTATTGTCACTGTCATAGCCAGTGTTTTCCTTCAGCGCTGGCCCTAGAGGGGTCTGGGGTATGGGACAAATCCCCTCTTTCGTCCCCAGGCCCTGCCCTACCCGTCCCATCTCTTCCCACCCTGCAACTTCCTGCACCATTCCTCAACCTCCCCAACCTCTTCCCGTCCCTGCTCATCCCCCTCCCCACCCAGTGCCTCCTGAACCCCACTGATCACTGGCAAGTGGGAGGTGCTCAAGGGGAATAGGAGGAGCTTGTCAGCAAGGCCTGTAGTGGGCAGGGGAGGAGCTGGCTGCCAGTGAGTCCTGAGCACCTATTTTTTCTCAGTTGGTTCTGCAGCCCCATAGCTCCCATGGAGTTGCTGACTTGGCTTCCTTCGTACTCTAGAGAGAAGAGCAGAACCAGGGCTATGGTTCATCCATGGGGCACCAGGTGAGTGGCAGAAGCTTCAGGTGCTGAGAGTTTGCCTGACCCCCCAGGGACACAGTGTGAGGTGATGCCGCAGGGATCTCTATGTAAGGAGCAGAACAGGATTTACTTGGGGTGGGGAGAGAATTGACAGTGTCTCAGGGGGTGGTACAGAGGTGTTGCCCAGGTGAGAGACTGGCCAAAACACAGGCCATGCTGTGAGCAGGATTCAAATCTGCAGAGGGAAACCCTATTATACTTCGACTCCCACATCTTAACCACTTGGCTATCACAGGTGTGAGTGAAAAACTGCCCCAATGCTAGAGAAACTGGTAAAGAATCACAATGACCACGTGTGAAGTCATCTGAACTACAGAATTCTCACCACAAACCTGGCTCCCAAAGCACAGGGGGGATTTGGGGTTTGTTCTCTTTGCTTAGCCATGTGCAGTAGCACAGAGAGCGCATTTAAAAGTCTCCCCTCCCACACAGCAGGAATGGGAAATGATTCTCAACTTGAAGCCTGATGTAGGGTGACCAGACATCCCGATTTTATCAGGACTGTCCTGATATTTTCTTGTTTGTCCCGCATCCCGACCGATGTTTGGTCGGGACCCTGGACAAACAAATAACTTTGTCCTCTTCTCCGGCACACAGGCATAGTCTGGAGGGATACTTGCTCCCCCCAACTCCGCCCCCTCATTCCCCCATTCGATCCCTCCCCAAATCCTGGCCCGGGCCCTGCCCCCAGCCCCACCCCCTCGCTGCCCCATTGGATCCCTCCCCAAATCCTCGCTCTGGCCCTGCCTCTTCCCCAAGCACGCGGCATTCTTCCTCCTTCCCAGGTTTGCACACGGGCCATGGCCATGGCCGGGAGCGCAGCGCACAAGCTGCTCCAGCCCTGCAGCCTGCGGGGCAGCGCAGTGGGGCTGAGGGCAGTGTGGAGCAGGCAGGGCCCAGGTGGGCGGGGGGCGGAGACACACGTGGGGCAGACACGCTCCTGCCGGGAGCTGCCTGGTTCACCCCTTGCCCGGGAGCTGCAGGAGGAGCCCGGATCATGGCTCGGCTGCAGAGCTCGGAGCCCAGGCTGGGCCCAGGAGTGAGGGGATGGGGGAGCTGGGGATGTAGTGGGGGTTGGAGCCGAGAGCTGGTTGGAGACGGGGCTGTGCCACTGCCGCTTGGCGGCAGGGGGGCCCTCCGGCTTATTTTTTTGTTCCGCCCCCCGCGTCCCGATATTTCATCTTTGACATCTGGTCACCCTAGCCTGATATGAAGGGGGATGTCTGGACCAAGGGGCCAGGGACTGGCCTTTGCTAGAGACACTACTGTCAAGTTTTAGCCAGTCAGGACAAGTCAGCAAATAAGAACAACCTCAGGTATCAGTAACTGCTACAGGTTGCAAATTCCTACATGCAGCAGTTTCTGGCACTACACCTGCACAGATCTGCTCCCCGGCTCTTCTCAGGCTCCTGCTCTCTCCTTAGCTCTGCCCCACTCTCGCCCAGGCAGTTCCAGCTCACATGGAGGATGGGACCCCCTGGCCTGGTGACTCTCTCATTACACTGTCTGGCCTGTCAGTGCAGCTAACTTGGAGCTTTGGCCTCTCCCCATTGTCCCTGGGGACTGTCAGTCTCAGGGTCCTGATTTCCCATTGATCCTTCCCCCTTCTATTGGTGCTGGGAACTAGCCAACCAATTCCCCCGCCCCACACACACACTAAGTTTTAGTAAAGGGCCAAGAGCCCCCTTACACAAGCCAGCCCCATGAGGGTCACCAATGTGCAGAGAAGGCAGCACAAGCTGGTCCCATGGTGTAATGGGCAGCACTCAGGACTCTGAATCCTGTAATCTGAGTTCAAATCTCAGTGAGATCTTGTGTTGGCTTGTGGTCATAGGCGGCAGGTTATATACATGTGTGGTGCTTGGGCTCCAGGAATATTCAGGGCTGGGGGCCCTGCTCCACCAGTATTTGGAGCTGGGTCTCTTCCCTGGGCCCTGGCCCCTGCCTGCCACCCCTCCCGCTGCCACACTGAGTCCCTGCCTGACAAAAAGCAGTGTGCGCCTGTCCCCTGCCTGCTCCTGCTGCTGGAGTAGAGGGATTCTGGGCAGAACTGCTGTCTGCTGCCCCAGGGTCCTAGTGCCCGCCAACCACTAATGGCAAGACAGGCTGCCCTTGAACGCCCCAGCCCCAGCCAGAGCCCTCATCCCCATGCACCCCAATCCTCAGCCCCAGCCCTGAGCCCCCTCCTGCATCATGAATCCCTCATCCTCAGCCCCTCAGCCCTGCACTCCCTCCTACCCCCAAACTCCCTCCCAGAGCCTGCACCTCTCACCCCTTCCTCCACCCCCTGCCCCAGCCTGGAGCCTGCACCCAGCACCCCTCCTGCACCCTAATCCCGAGCCCAGGATCTGCACCCCAGACCTCCCCCCCCAAGCCCCCTCCCAGAGCCTTAGGTAGGTGGGGGTGGAGTTTGGGGGGCGGGTTCTGGGCACCACCAAAATTTCTACAAACTTGCCACCCATGCTTGTGGCAAAGCCCCAGAGCTCAACTCCCCTGTCTCCAGCTGTGTAAGAGTGAATCTTTCCCCTCCTGCTGGGTGACTCACACCTCCTAGAGCCAGGTCTTTGGCTGGGATGGCTACAATGGGTTAGGGCTCTAGAACTTGCTACCCTGATAGTTGGGATTCTTGCTGCTGTACCTGATGTTCACAAGCTTGGCCCTTGTGCTTCCTACCACACGTTTCCTCTGGCCCACATGGCGCTTGAAGAAAGGAGTGACAGGGCTGGGATTAATAGTCAGGGCTTGGCAGGAGGGAGGAAGAGTCCCAGGCTGGAGCCCCACACACCTTCCCTCCTCTGGGCACCTAGAGCAGAGGCAGCCCAGCTCTGTGCGCTGGATATCTCAGCAGAGTAGGTGAGTTCATGTAAATACAGTCTGGTCCCAAAGCCTCCTCCCAACCCTGGTCATCACTAGCTGTCGGGGAGAGCTCATTCACACCTCGCTTACAAATCACCATTTGAAATTCTAAGGTTGGCCAACACTGCCGAAGCCAATGCACCAACATTGTCAGCAAACACAACAGCTGGGTAAGGAAACCCGGCTTTGTCCAGACTTTCCAAACCTATTTTACTTTCTCAGGTCCAAGTAGTTTTCATACGTTGTATCTGCTTTTAAAGTGTGTGTTAACGTTTCAATTTCCATTCAAATTTGCAACCAATGACAACATTGGCAGCACTGCATGTAACTACCTGACCACTGCGGGAGGGGGTGTTGGGGAAATTCGGGAAAGGGGGTGCACAGCCCCCTGACTGGGGGGTGTATAGGGAATGCCCAGTTTCACTGAATTAAGTCTCTTACTGCAGCACCTCAGTAGGTTACATCAGAGAGGAGCTGCAGTGTCTAGGCAGTGGGATGCCTGTGCCTTTAAGAGCCCAGCCCTGGGAAGCCCATGCTGAGAGGTGCTGCCTGTGAGAGGGGAAATAAAAAAGCCCCTCTGCTCCCCCCACCCATGTTTGCAAACACTGGAGTCTCAGCCCACCGAGATAACTGTTACCCCTCTGCCCCTGCCTGTGCCGGGGTTTAACCCTCTGGCAGCGCCTCCCTCTGGGCTTAACTCCAGCTTCTTCCCCCCTCCCTGACTTTGCCCTTCAGTCTCTCTCCTAACTCTGCCTCCAGCTGCTTGACCCCCTGACCAGTCAATTTCCACCCCCTGCTCAGACCCTGGCCACCCTCTCCTCTGATTTGCCCCCCTTTGCCCCTTTTTAATCCCTGTAAAAAGTAGGGGGTGCTGGGTCCCATTCTCTGGAGGGAGGGCTGGGCGCCTGGTCCCTGCCTGCCCAGTGCTCAAAGTGCCCCATGATCTTGTGGATGTTTGCTGAGTGCTGCAGGGTCACCCGAAGGGGGAGAGAGATGCGGTTAGGAGGTGATGCAGCCAAGGGTGCCTCACCCAACATTGAGATGCAGCCACCTCTGGGGTGAGTTACACAAGTCAGCAAATGAATATGGAACAAGAAATGCACTGAAAGGACCAAGGCAGCTGCAGGAGGTGGAGAAAACCAGAAAGAGCAGTAGCCCTAGATCCCAGCCCTGCCCCTCCCCCACTGTACCCCCTAATCTCCACTCCCCTCCCACATTTGAGGGGAAAACCCAGGAGTCCTGGTCCCCAGCCTCGCCCACCCCCATACTTCGATATTTGCAGGGCAGTGCCATGGGGCACACCAGGGCCTGCCTGTTTGCACAGGATGAGCAATACCAGTGCCCCAGGATGGGGAGAGACGATGCTAAGGGAGAAGCAGGCAGCAGACAGCTCCCATGACAGAGAAAGAAATGCTAGGGAGTGCTATGCTGCAAGAAGTGAAGGTGGTTGGCAGGGAATGGGAGGATCTACCCTCACAACAGGTGCGTCTGTCTCCCTCCCAATTCCTCCCCAGCCCTACCCCAGCCCAGGCAAATCCCGGCCCTGCTACCAGGGTTAAAGCTGGCCTGGATTCCCCAACTGCTGGGGGTGGGGCGTGGGGCTGGGAAGCATGAGCCTCTACTCCCCCTTCCCCAGACACAGTTGCATGGGCACGGACCAAAGGAGCCTGCAGCACTGCTGCCTAGAGGAAACTGAGGCACCAGCCAGTGACAGACACATCATGGCTCTCCTCATCCTCATCCTCTTTTCCATATACAACCTGGCCAGGGGAGGGGGTGGTAAACTCAGGGCAGTTGCATAGTTAACCTGTGGAACTCCTTGCAAGAGCATGTTGTGAAGGCCAAGACTATAACAGGGTTCAAAAAAGAACTAGATAAGTTTACGGTGGATAGAACCATCAAGGGCTATTAGCCAGGGTGGGCAGGGATGGTGCCCATAGCCTCTGTTTGCCAGAAGCTGGGAATGGGCGGCAGGGGATTGATCACTTGATGATTCCCAGCTCTGTTCGTTCCCTCTGGGCACCTGGCACTGGCCACTGTCAGAAGACAGGAGGATACTGGGCTAGATGGACTTTGCATCTGAACCAGTCTGGCCGTTCTTATGTCTCCCTTGGAGCAGCAGTGACACCTCGTGGTCATTCAAGGTAATGCACAGAAGGTGTTTCCCTTGATGCAGGAGTGACACCCAGTGGCCAGGTGGCGTAATGCACAGCATGTGTCTGCACTCTACGAGCAGTGACACCCACGGACCAGTCACGGTAAGGCAGAGAGTGTGTTTCCCACCAATCTGGGTAAGGCACAGAGCATGTTTCCCATGGAGGAGCAGTGACACCCAGTGACCAGCAGGGATGGCATCAGACTCTTCTCTTTTAGTGGGGGACTGAGATGGGCTAGATAAAAAAAATTGGGGGGCTGTGCCCCCCATCACCTAGCCCTACCCTTCACGGGGGCTATGCCTCTGCTTCTTCTCAGTTAAAGGCCAGGCTCATCTCCTCTCCCCCCGGCTAGCGTTTACAGCAACACAAACTTTATTAAAATAAAATAGTAAACAGGGTTTACTTAAAATATTCTAAATCTGTCCAAATTTTAGTACAGAATCCAAAGTTCTCTTAAAGATCCCATCAGTAACCAAAACCTAAATGAAAAATTGAAACCAAAAACAAGGCTAAATTTAAAACCCAAACATTAAGAAAAACTAACAAATGCTGTAAATTAATAATTTCAACATTTTATCAAGAAAGTGTGCTACAGCAGAATGATAAAATAACATCAAATAAATAAGCATGACCACTAAAACCTCCTATAAAGGAATTGAATCCTTGAATACTGATCAAATCTGTATAAAATATGCAGAACTATGTCAAAACTGGTGTTGCAGGACAGCCATTCGAAACCAGCAACTGCCAATTAAAAGCTCCATTCCAACTAAAAAAACCAAAACAACCCAATAAACCAAAATGGTCACAGCCTGAAACAAACCTACAGAGAAGCAAAATTAAACCCGTACCAACACTGGAACAAATGATGTAAATTTCTAATTCTAACTTCTTATTTCTCCCAGGAGGAAGGTGTTTTGCACCCCAGTAACCAGGCTGTCACTGCAGCTTTCCTTTCACTAAATAAGATTTTTACCAAATATAAATTGCCCTCCAATTTCTCTAAGAGAAATTGAAATTGTATCTTTGCACTAATATCCCAAGTGTGCAAGTCCATCCTCTCAGAGCAGCCTCACACCCTGAGGCCAGGGGAGAATCCCAACTGGTTTGTGCATTTGTAACCCTGCGGCCTGAAGCTGATGAGAGAAAGGGAAGTGAGCCATCTTGGAGCTTTCTGATACCACCTGCGGGGAGCACAGGGATTTGACTGAGTGACACCCTGGCTAATTTTCACCTTGTTCTCTGCCAGCAGGCTCCACTGGAGAGCTCGGGAGTGACTTGACCATGGCAGCACCCTATTTACATATTAAAAGACGGCATTTTGGGGCCAATGGGGTGAAATGTGAGTACTTTTGGGGTTGGGACCCACATGAGAAGGGATGTGGACAAACTGGAGAGAGTCCAGCAGAGGGCAATAAAAATGATTAGGGGACTGAGACACATGACTTACGAGAACCTACAGGCGATATCCTGTATGTTAAGCTAAGGCAAAGTTAGCATATCTATATTGTGACCTTTACTCAGAGAGGAAAATTGACCTTTATCATGTTACTTAAATAGATAAGTACCCATGCTTGTCCAAGACCTTTACCTAGACCAATCGACAATGGAGAATGGCATAGGGTTTTTTTCAGTGTTGTACCCACAGATTTAACAGGTACACCGCAAGGTAACTTATGTGCATATGTACATGGCATCACCAAGCACAAACATACTAGCCTATGAAGTAAATGTACCCTAATGTTTTGTGAGTGAGGAATGAAATTTGGGCATAGGAGGAAGGATTTCCAGCCCTTGTGCCCTATAAAAGAGGTAACCCACCTCACTAGAGCACTTTGCTCTATCATTCTGACTTACTTCCTCCACTCTCTCTCTATGTACTATCAGTAGGTTGTACTTGTTCTTAAACTTTAAGTTTCAAGGGAACTAGGCTAAGTTCGGTTTCCCTAAGTTTTTAGTCTTTGTTTATTAGGTTTTGATTTTAAGTTTAACATATTCCAGTAAAGCCTAAGTAACAGTAGCTTTTTCTAAGCATTGCATCTTTCACTTAAGAATTGAGAAACCTGAACTGCAAGGCTGGTCCTGTGTGTCTTACCACCAGGATATCAAGGAAGGCTGTGAGTATATTAACCAAATCTTTGTTGCATATAATGCCATATGTATCTTTTGAATAGCAGTAATGCAAATGTAACTTTGTAAGACAATTAAATTAAATAACATGTAAGCTAATCAATTAAATTTTCATCAAATTATCCAAATTAATATTATTAGTACACCCTACATCAGGCTACATGGGACAGAGAGTTGGAGTGCAGAGGAATGAAGGCACTGGTTCTAGGGGTGTCAACTCTGAGGTGGGGTTAAAATGAGACATTCAGGGTGCAGTAGAGGACTCTGGGTTAGGATAGAGAATTGGGCTGTGAATGCTCTGGAATGAGACCAAGAAAGAGAAAATTGAGATGCAAGAGAGAAATCAAGCTAGAGCAAAAACCAGAGAAGAAATGTGCAATTTGAGCTGCAGAGGGAAGAAAAAACCTCTACCTGTTCCCTCTCACCAAAGCATCTAAGAACCAGGTGAGAGACATCTCTCCCCCACTGCAACAACAATTCCAGTTGACCTGGACTGAGAAAGGAAATCTTCTCTTTTGCAGCACTAGCAGACTTGGACTGAATAACCAACCAACCAACCAACCAACCTTCCTTCCTTCCTTCCTTCCTTCCTTCCTTCCTTCCTTCCTTCCTTCCTTCCTTCCTTCCTTCCTTCCTTCCTTCCTTCCTTCCTTCCTTCCTTCCTTCCTTCCTTCCTTCCTTCCTTCCTTCCTTCCTTCCTTCCTTCCTTCCTTCCTTCCTTCCTTCCTTCCTTCCTTCCTTCCTTCCTTCCTTCCTTCCTTCCTTCCTTCCTTCCTTCCAATCTGGTGTTCCTGGCCTGGGATAGGGGAGGGGCTCCTCTCTTCTCCATTTGGGACATGGTGGGATGAGAGAAGTGACAGGGCTTTACGGGAAATAAGTATTTGCCTGATTCATGTGCAAGTCCTAGTCCTTCTTAACCCAAACTAATGGTTTATCCTGCATGCTGATACCAGTTTGGAGGGTCTGGGAGCAGTTCCGTACCAGGAAGTGGAAGAAAATGTAAATCTGTAGGCTTTGCCAGCTGAGACCTGTCTGATAGTGAAACTTGCTATCCCATCCACCAGCAGCAGTTCTTGGTCTTGAAATGGGCCATCACTGAGAAATTTCGAGACTACTTGTGTGGTGCTCAGTTTCAGGTGTGGATAGAGAACAATCCACTGACTTATGTGTTAACAAGGACTAAGCTGGATGCTACAGGGCAGAAATGGGTGGCTACTTTTGCTAGCCTTAACTTCGCATTCAATACCAATGAGTTGGTATAATAGCGAATGTGATTTATCAGGACCACCAATTCTTGGCTGGGGGGAGGATGTAAGCAGGGTAAGAATGAAATTTAGCCTGCCATCTGTTGGTGATCTGTTGTAAAGGCCTTTTGAGGCTGATGTCATTTGCATGGTTCCACCCACCCCAGATTGCATGATGGGGATGCTTGTCCAAAGGGTCATTTCGGCTGCTGTGGGATCCCCAGTCTCTTACTTATTAGGGCAGGGGTAATAAAGTGCAGTTATTCCAGTGATATGAATCAAAGACAGTAGAACGGAACTTAGCAGTTCATGATTTCGGGACTCACCCGAACCTACATAAAACTCGTTAGGCAAGGGACATGGGTTCCAAAGCATAGTGAAATGAGAGAAATTGAAAAGAAATATTTGTGCTTTAGTAACAATGGATTTTTTGTGAAACCTCTAAATGCACATTTTATGTCTTTTGTATCTTTCTAGTTTAAAAACAGTGGTTTTTATAGTTCTAATACATATTTGGTTCCATGTCACAGATAAGAATCATTGATGACTAAATACAATTTTTAGACTTACATAAGCTAGTGAGTTTTGATCTCATTTCCACACTGAAAGTTGTAAACAACTCTATAGTTGGGAAAAATGTTTTTTACCACTCAGACAGCAAGAAAATTTAGCAGATTGGACTCTGGGAGATCAGCTGTGGGACATAGCTTTTATTACACTCGAACGATCCCTGAAACCAGATTCTTAGTCACAGGTCAGCAGGTGGGTTTATGCAAACTCTGGACCCAGAGCTGGGGTGAGGTGCAGGGGGGCACAATTTTTCTGGCACATGCACTACTCCTGCAACAACCTTTGCTACCTCACTCCATAACAACACACACAAACACACAGAACAGCCTTTTACCTCTCAAAACCAAAACATACCCTGAAAAAAATCAAACAGCATAAATTTAAGGCAAACAACTGAAGCACTAACAACAATTCAAAAAGATTCAACAACACTTCTGTCTTTATACACCAGGAAGGAAATCAGCAAGCACACGCTAGCAAGAACCAAACAAACATCCATGCCTACCTTCCACAAACTTTGGGTCTTGGAACCCAGACCCCTTAATGGGTGAGTACTTTTCAGGCGAGGGTGAAGCTCTCAGGCCTCAAATGCCAGGTACAGTTACTCTCTCCTTGATCCAAAACGAACAGGAAAATACACTGCATTACTCCTGCCCCAATAACAAAGAGACTGGGGATCCCACAGCAGCTGAAATGACTCTCTGGACAAGCACTCCCATCATGCAATCCAGGGTGGGTGGAACCATGCAAATGACATCAGCCTCAACAGGCCTTTACAACAGATCACCAACAGATGTCAGGGTAGAGTTCATAGTGACCCTGCTTAAACTAGATTGTGGCAAAGATTCAAAAACACTGAACATTCAAACTCACCAAACGCGGGTCAATCCACCCTCATCGTCGTATCCGCTCGTTATACTCCACACCTGAACATTGCCCTCACATGGATAATATACCCTCCTAACTCAGTGTCTGTATGTTAACCTTTTACCCCCAGTCGGGGCTATTGCAGATTCTGTATTCCTTATGCCACCCGATCTTAAACCGAACTTCGCACCCCCTGGGTAATCTGTACGTTGTTCCCTGATCACCAGAAACTTCTGCGCTTAAACGCTGTACCGTACACTTCTTTTTTTCTTTCAACGTCATCTTAATAAAATGTTGACATTTGTTCGAGATCCCGGCTCCTCTTCCTTTGCAAGGCGTGTGCGTTTGCTCCGGGTTTTAGTCTGCTAAGACAGCGAGGGGGGCCGATTGAGCCAGAGGCACTTGCCTGCTGCAGACACGGATCCAAGGCTGAACTTCGTCCCCCACGAGCTGAAGGCTTAACTGAAAACAGTTTAAGAAGTGCTCCTGTCTCCGGCACTCAGCTACCCAGCTCCCAGTGGGGTCCAAACCCCAAATAGATCCCTTTTACCCTGTAGACGCTGTAAAATCCTGTGACCAGGGCAGCTGCCTAGCAGGCTGCACATCTGCCTGCCAGCACAAGAGCTCGTAAGGCACTAATCCGGATAGTGCCAGCTGGGTAGTAGGGCTGTGAAGAGCCAGCAGAGTGGTGCAGTGGAAACGTGCTGGGCCCATAACCCAGAGGTTGATGGATTGAAACCATCTTCTGCTACATGTGTGCTCATTTCTTTTCCCTCTGGGCCTTCCAGTGAGGCAGTGACCAGCAGAGCGGCAAGAGGTGGCTGAGGCAGCAGCCTGCCAAGGAGCTCCCTGGCACCTCTGGCTGCCTGGGCTGAAGGCAAGAGGGAGGTGTGGGTGTGGCGAGGGCCTCCTGTCCCAGAATGAGGCGGCAGTGCTTCCTGGTCACCTTTTCCCACCCACCCCGGCGAGCTGCGGGAGAACATGAGGGAGGCTCTCGGGGCACTGGGCAGCGCTGTGTGGCTGTCAGGGGAAAGAGCCGAGGCTACTGATTCAACCTTCCATTGGCTGGCGTGGCTCTGCGCGCCGTCAGCCGGGGCGGGCCAGGCTGTGCACGTGACTCAGGCTTGGGCAGCATGGCCGCTCTTTCCTGATGAGGCATGAGGCAGGCCAAGAGCTTTGCACAGCCTACGGGGAAATGGGAGGGAGGCGTCTTTGAGCCGGCGTGTCTCGTCCGCTTCTCCCTTGCCACTTGGGCGGAGGCGGGAAGGAAGCAAAATGTTCCTGGCTGAAAGTTTTTGTGCTCAGCCTCGAGGATTAAGCCTGAGCCTCCAGCACGGCTGCTGGGAGATGGGATTCTGAATGGCATCCAGCATGTTCTTTGGGCCACCAGCTGAAAGCTCTGAGGCCAAGAGGCAAATAAATGGGACTTTTGAGGCTTCTCGCAGAAGCAAGGAGGTGGCACAGGCTTATCACCAGCCCTGGGTGGGCTTAAACCACCATCCTCTCAGTTAACAGCCAAACACGCTGACCCATTACGCCTGTGACGAACTGGGAATGTTCTTAATGTTTGCTCTGAATACTGTGTTGGTGCCTCAGTGTCCCCATGGCAGTTCTTAAGTATCTGGCAGAGCAAAGGGCCAGTGCACCTAAATGCCTGGCACTCTGTCTCCTAGCAACTGATGGCCTGGGCCCCTCCTCTGCAAAGGTGCCAGCTGAAGGTGTTGGAGACAAAGGGATCAGGTGACCTCCTGGCCCAGGAAAGGGGCTGAGCAGAGAGGAGGGGCTGTGAGGGGTGGTTAGTCTGGAGCTGGCTGGGGTAAAGGGTGGAGGGCAGACCTGGGGGTCTGGCTCACTGCCCCCCAGAATGGACCCGGCCGAGGGGTCCGGTTCGCTGTATCTACAAGCTCTGTTTTAGACCCTGTTCCTGTCATCGAATAAACCTCTGTTTTACTGGCTGGCTGAGAGTCACGTCTGACTGCGAAGTGGGGGTGCAGGACCCGGTGGCTTCCCCAGGATCCCGCTGGGGTGGACTCGCTGTGGGAAGCGCACGGAGGGGCAGAGGATGCTGAATGCTCCAAGGAGAGACCCAGGAGGTGAAGCTGTGTGAGCTTCTTGCCCTGCAGACAGTCTGCTCCAAGGGAGAGGAGGCTCCCCAAAGTCCTGCCTGGCTTGGTGGGGAGCAGTTCCAGAGCATCGCCCAGTGACTCCGTGACAACTGGTGGCAGCGGCGGGATGTACTGCACCCCGTAAATGGCGCTGCTTGCAGTAAGTGACTGGGGAGCAGTAAAACAAAGGAGGGATAATGAGGACCAGGCATGCTGAAGGCTCAGAGTGGGACGGTTTCAGAGGGCGGTTAACCTCTGGGAGTGTGTGACCAGCGAGAAGGACTGTTGGAGTAACAGGGTCCCCCTGAGGACTGCAGCCAGCAGTCTCAGGGGCGGAGGAGCTTGCCGCTCGACCCTGGGAGAGAGAAGGATTTTTGCAGTAGCAGGGTTCCCCGGGGGATTGCAGGAGCAGTCCCAGGGGCGGAGGAGTCTGCAGCTCGACCCTGGCAAAGAGGTGGGGATCACGAGAAGGGCTGGCACACCAGGGGTTCTTCCTGGAAACCATGGGGGAGCCAAGAGCACACAGGCCTGTGAGTCCTGAGCCACTTGGGAACGGTGAAGTGATGGCCTATCACCATCTCCTTGAGAAGGACATTGTGATCCTGTGCACAAAGAGAGGGTTACACATGGGGAAATTCACCAAGGCACAGTTAATCGTGCAGTTGGAGGAGAAGGACCGCTCTGAGGAGCAGATTCCTGGCCCAGATGGGGCTACAAGAGGATCTGAGAGCAGCTGGAGCATCAGCCAGGCATCCCCGGGAGTCTGGTCCCCAATCAGACGAGGTTCTTCACGACTGGGTTCCCTATCAGGAGATTGGAGATGGATGGGATGGGAGCAGAGCCCGAGAGAGCGAGAGGACCATGAGAGAAAGCAAGAGCCCGAGGAACAGCTGCAGGAGAAGCAGCAGCAGCGTGGACTGGTGATGGTGGAGCAGAGAGACATAGGGGGCTGCCCAGGGGTCAGTGGGGAAACACGCCTGCAGGGGCGAGACCCTGGGACAGAGAGAACTGTGGTGGTGCAGCCCCAGATGCTGAGGGACTGTGGGACCTGGGTGAAGTTCCCTGGGGTGAAGCCCCTCACCCTGCCTATGGCCCAGATCCCTGTGCAGACTCAGGAGGGGTTGGGCTGGCTGGTCGTTGGGGTTCTCCAGGATATCGGCTGGGAGGCCCTGTTGGGGGGTGACTGTCTCCCCATGGGACAGGATCCAGGCCCCGCTCCTGTAACGGCCGAGGGTTTGAATTCAAATCCAGGGAACCAATTGGCTAGGATGGAAATGGTCAGTGAAAATGCAAATGACCTGGCTGGCAGGGGGGAGGGGCTGCTGGGCTCAGGATACCTGCCTACCTGTAACCAGCCCCCTGGGGCTGAGTGGGAGGGAGAGATGCTCCCTGCCTCCCTGCACACGGGAGAGGGGGCTCACGCTGGCTCTGATGCTGTGACCAGAGCAGAGAGCTCGCTGCCTGCCCCCACTGGGACAGCAAGGGCAGCGCTGAGCACGGAGGGAGCTGAGATCCCATCTGAGTGTGGGAACACCCAGGCAGGGCAGGTCAGCTGCCAAACAGGTTTGCCTGGTCCAGACGTGCTGCTGGGAAGTGATTACACAGCAGGAAGGGAGCTACCAGGGACGGGGCTCAGTGGGGCTGTGACCCCAGGCCCAGCCAGCGAGAGGGAGCAGGTCCCACTCCCTGCCCCAGCTGCTGAATCCCAGATCGAGCTGCAAAAGGATCCCTCCTTGGAGAAGCTGAGGGAAGTTGCTGGCCACAGTGCTGCAAACCTCCGTGGGGAAGGCTGCAGGGACAGAGTCCTGCAGGAGAAGGGATTCCTGTACCGGGAATGGGCTCCCCAAGGAGAAGTAGAACTGGGGGGAATCGGGAGGCAGCTGGTGGTGCCCCAGGAATCCACAGGGTTCTTCCCGTTCGAGCTGCTGGATGGGAGGAGAGTGAGGGGACCCCTGGACCTGAAGAGGAAGGATTGGATGGAGAAGGGGGAAGACCCCCTGGGGGATCTCTTCCCTGAGGTGGGAGCCAATCTCCCCATCAGGTGTTCCCCATTCAGAGTCACTGGGAAAGCAGCCCAGAACCTGGAGAGAGAGGTCAAGGACCTGCTGGCTTTAGATGGGATCCAGCTGTTTTACAGCCCATGGGCCTCACCCATGGGGCTGATCCCCAAGGGAGACAGAATAATCTGGTTTTATGGGGGCTATCAAAAGCTTAAAGCCATCACAGTGTCCAATTCCGACCCCATGCCTAGGCCGGAAAAAATTCTAGACAAGCAGAGGGCGATGAAGGACTTGGCCCTGGCAAACACTGATAACGTGCATCTTTAGCCAGACCTGGAAGGAACAGCTGTCCCAGGTAAAGAGGGGGCTGGGCTGCCTCAAGAAGGTGGGACTAACGTTAAAAGCTGGAAAGTGCAAGGGGGAACGGCAGAGGTGTTGTGTCTGGGCCACAGAGTGGGAAGCGGCTGCCCAAACCCAAAGCTGGCAAAGGCCAAGATGAGGGCTCTTAACCAAGGGAGCCCGAATTGCAGCCCAGAGTGCTGGGAGAAGACCCCGTCCCAGTTTGAACCCCGGGGTATTGGGGATAGCAAAACGGTTCAAGCCGCATAAACCTTCCCACATGCGGCTTGCAAGTGCCATCAAGCACACCCGACCTAAGGGAGGGCGTGAGACTGGACTGTCCTGGTGTAACTCACACCAAGGAATGGGAGAGATGCTGGGGCATCCATGGGAACCTTGGTGGGTTCGAACTTCCCCAGGTCACTGGCTGAAGTGACCTCGCTCAGTTCGGTCTCGAAGGAGGGAGAGATGTGACGAACTGGGAATGTTCTTAATGTTTGCTCTGAATACTGTGTTGGTGCCTCAGTGTCCCCATGGCAGTTCTTAAGTATCTGGCAGAGCAAAGGGCCAGTGCACCTAAATGCCTGGCACTCTGTCTCCTAGCAACTGATGGCCTGGGCCCCTCCTCTGCAAAGGTGCCAGCTGAAGGTGTTGGAGACAAAGGGATCAGGTGACCTCCTGGCCCAGGAAAGGGGCTGAGCAGAGAGGAGGGGCTGTGAGGGGTGGTTAGTCTGGAGCTGGCTGGGGTAAAGGGTGGAGGGCAGACCTGGGGGTCTGGCTCACTGCCCCCCAGAATGGACCCGGCCGAGGGGTCCGGTTCGCTGTATCTACAAGCTCTGTTTTAGACCCTGTTCCTGTCATCGAATAAACCTCTGTTTTACTGGCTGGCTGAGAGTCACGTCTGACTGCGAAGTGGGGGTGCAGGACCCGGTGGCTTCCCCAGGACCCCGCTGGGGTGGACTCGCTGTGGGAAGCGCACGGAGGGGCAGAGGATGCTGAATGCTCCAAGGAGAGACCCAGGAGGTGAAGCTATGTGAGCTTCTTGCCCTGAACAAGTCTGCTCCAAGGGAGAGGAGGCTCCCCAAAGTCCTGCCTGGCTTGGTGGGGAGCAGTTCCAGAGCATCGCCCGGGGACTCCGTGACAACGCCACAGAGAAACAGACGGGCAAAGCTGTATGGAGCCCTGTCATAAACAGACAGGAAAAGTTACTAGCACAGAAGTACTTTATATCTCTTTGACTGTAAAGGGTTAACAAGTTCAGTTGACCAGAGGACCAATCAGGAGACAGGATACTTTGAAATCTTGAGGAAGGGAAGTTTTTGTGCTGTGCTGTTAGTTTTGGTGGCTGTTCACTCTGGGAGCTCAGAGGGAGCAGATGTGCAACCAGGTTTCTCTCCAATCTTTCCAATACAGGCTCTTATAAGTTCAGACTAGTGAGTACTAGGTAGATAAAGCGAGTTAGGCTTATAGTTGTTTTCTTTATTTGCAAATGTGTATTTGGTTGGAAGGAGTACAAATGTGTATTTGGCTGAAAGGAGTTCAAATTGGTATTTTGCTGAAAAGATTTTAATTTGTATTTGTATACTTAGGCTGGGAGGGTGTTCCCAGTGTCTATAGCTGAAAGACCCTGTACCTATTCCATTTTAAAGTTACAAAGATAATTTTTACTGTTTTTTCTTTCTTTAATTAAAAGCTTTTGTTGTTTAAGAACCTAATTGTTTTTTATTCTGGTGAGACCCTAGGGGACTGGGTCTGCATCCACCAGGGAATTGGTGGGGAGAAAGGAGGGAAGGGGGAGAGAGAGGCTAATCTTTCTCTGTGTCAGGATTACTTCCTCTCTCTGGAAGAATCTGGGAGGGGACGAGAGAAGGAGGGGGGAAGGTAAATTTTCCTCTCTGTTTTAAGATTCAAGGAGTTTGAATCACAGTGATCTTCCAGGGTAACCCAGGGAGGGGAAGTCTGGGAGAGGCAATGGTGAGGGAAAGGGTTTACTTTCCTTGTGTTAAGATCCAGAGGGTCTGGGTCTTGGGGGTCCCCGGACCAGGTTTTGGGGGGACCAGAGTGTACCAGGCACTGGAATTCCTGGTTGGTGGCAGCGCTACAGGTTCTAAGCTGGTGATTGAGCTTAGAGGAATTCCTGCTGGTAACCCATCTTTTGGATGCTAAGGTTCAGAGTGGGGAATTGTACCATGACATGGTAGGCAGCGGTGGGATAGATAGATAGATAGATAAGATAGAATCCAAAAGCCAGTGACGTTTTTATTTCTCTCCCTGCTAGCTATCCGCAGGCAGACTGAGAGATTTGGGTTTAGAAGCAAAAGCCAGTAGGATTTTTTTTCTCTCTCTTTTCTCTCTGCTAGCTGTTTGTAAGCAGGAGAGAGAGTTTTTAAAAATAAATAAACAGCCAGAATTTTTTTTTACTTTTCTCCTTTCTGGTTGTGCAGAGAGACTGCCTGAAGGCAGAGGCATTAGAGTTTAACAAGGATCTTTGTTAAACAAAGGGACTCCAGTTGTGAGTCACCATACACCAGCAAAACACATTTGCAAATGAAAGGTTTCCTTTTGTTCTAGTTTTATTCGGGAAGGCTTGTTAGAAACACTCTGTTGCTTAGCAACAGAGCAGGCAGCAGAGGAACTGTAATTCAGACAGTAAACCAGCAGAGGGCACCCCAACCCAAGAAAGCAGGAACCATGACTACCAAGGATGCCCTGAAACAGGAGTGAGCGAGACTGGAGGCAGAGGAACAAATCAAAAAAGCAGAGCACAAGCGAGATATGGAAAAAAAATACAAGAACTAGAAATAAAACAAAAAGAGATGGAGCTAAGAGAAAAAGAAGGAGGCTGCCCACAGGAGAGAATTGGAATTCCTGAGGGAAACCCACTGGCAGGCCCTGGAATTAGAAAAGGCTAAGCAACAGAACCCAGCCAATCCTAACAACCCTTCGCCAATAATTGTTGCGCAGCACAAGAAATTTCCCACCTACAAGGCGGGTGATGACACTGAAGCCTTCTTAGAGAATTTTGAAAGAGCCTGTCTTGGGTACAGCATCCCTGAAGACCAGTACATGACAGAACTGAGGCCACAGCTCAGTGGACCCTTAGCAGAGGTGGCGGCTGAAATGCCTAAGGAGAACATGAACGACTATAAACTTTTTCAAACCAAGGCCAGATACAGAATGGGGATAACACCTGAACAGGCCCGTCTGAGGTTCAGAGCCCTAAAATGGAAACCAGATGTGTCATTCCCCCGACACGCCTACCACATTGCAAAGAATTATGAAGCCTGGATATCAGGAACAAAGGTTAACAATCTGGACGAGCTGTACCTCCTGATACAAATGGAGCAGTTCTTAGATGGTGTTCCTGAAGAAATAGAAAGGTACATCCTAGATGGGAAGCCCAAAACGGTAACTGAGGCGGGGGAGATTGGAGCCAAATGGATGGAAGTGCAGAAAAGAAAGAGCTACTATCAAGGGGAGCGAATATCACAGGGGTCACACCGACAATAAACCCTATCACCAAGGGCAACCCAGGACCCCACCTACAACCCAAGGAAAGCCGTCGATGCCCTATTCTCTCACCTCATCAATCTCCAGTAACCCACCTCGGCCCACTGACCAGTCAGCTGGGCGATGCTTCAAGTGTAATGAACTGGGACATATAAAGGCCAACTGCCCCAAGAACCCCATCCGAGTGCAGTTCATTATATCTCCATCACTCCAAAGATCCCCAGGCCCAGATGCCTCTCAAATACCCTCAGAGCGAAGGGAAATTTTGAGAGTGGGCGGAAAGAAGGTTATCGCGTGGAGAGACACGGGGGCACAAGTGTCAGCTATCCACCAATCCTTAGTGGACCCCAAATTCATCAACTCAAAGGCTCAAGTGACAATTTTCCCCTTCATGTCCCAAGCGGTAAACTTGGCTACAGCTAAACTGCCTGTCCAGTACAAAGGCTGGTCAGGAATGTGGACATTTGCAGTCTACGACAATTATCACATCCCCATGCTACTGGGGGAAGACTTAGCCAACCAGGTAAAGTGGGCCAAGAGGGTGGGAATGGTTACACGCAGCCAAGCCAGGCAAGCTTCCAGACCCATCCCTGTTCCTGAGCCGTCCACAGGGGAATCGTCTGTGTTAGCAGAGACTCAGACAGAGGTAGTGGACCCGGATCCCCTGCCAACGACTGCAACAGCCACAGTTCTTCCAGTCCCAGACCCGGACCTGGAAACGCAACCAGCACCAGAACGATTGCCAGCACTGATGCCAGCGCTTGCAAACGCATCTTCAACCCCAACGCCAGAGGGCACCAGCGAGTCTGAAGTGGCAGAAACAGCAGACAACTATACCCAAGAGGCTCAGTCAGAGCCTGAAATACCACCTGGTGCACCAGCGGAGAGCGGTTCACCAGCCACGAAAACAACCTCATCACCTACATCGCTTCCAGAGGGACCAAGCCCAAGTCCACAGTCTAAGGAAGAACTGGTGTCTCCAGCCTCCAGGAAACAGTTCCAGACTGAGCAGGAAGCAGATGACAGCCTTCAGAAAGCTTGGGCGGCGGCACGGAGCACCCCACCGCCTCTCAACTCTTCTAACTGATCCCGGTTTGTTATAGAACAAGGGCTTTTATATAAGGAGACTCTTTCTGGTGGACACCGGGAAGACTGGCATCCACAAAAACAGTTGGTGGTTCCAACTAAATACCGGGGGAAGCTCTTAAGTTTAGCCCATGATCATCCTTGTGGCCATGCTGGGGTGAACTGAACCAAAGACCGGTTGGGGAAGTCCTTCCACTGGGAGGGGATGGGCAAGGATGTTGCCAAGTATGTCTGGTCTTGTGAGGTGTGCCAAAAAGTGGGAAAGCTCCAAGACCAGGCCAAGGCCCCTGTCCAGCCACTCCCCATATTTGAGGTCCCATTTCAGCAAGTAGCTGTGGATATTCTGGGTCCTTTCTCAAAAAGACACCCAGAGGAAAGCAGTACATATTGACTTTTGTAGACTTTGCTACCCGATGGCCAGAACCAGTAGCTCTAGGCAACACTAGGGCTAAAACTGTGTGCCAGGCCCTAACAGACATTTTTGCCAGGGTAGGTTGGCCCGCCGATATCCTTACGGATTCAGGAACTAATTTCCTGGCAGGGACCATGAAAGAACTGTGGGAAACTCATGGGGTGAATCACTTAGTTGCCACCCCGTACCACCATCAAACCAATGGCCTGGTGAAAAGGTTTAATGGAACTTTGGGGGACATGATATGTAAATTCGTGAATGAACATTCCAATGACCGAGATCTAGTGTTGCGCAGTTGCTCTTTGCTTACAGGGCTGTACCACATCCCAGTTTAGGGTTCTCGCCGTTTGAGCTGGTGTATAGCCACGAGGTTAAGGGGCCATTACAGTTGGTGAAGCAGCAATGGGAGGGGTTTACGCCTTCTCCAGGAACTAATATTCTGGACTTTGTAAGCAACCTACAAAGCAAAAGCACCCTCCGACACTCTTTAGCCCTTGCTAAAGAGAACCTAAGGGATGCTCAGGAAGAGCAAAAGACCTGGTATGATAGACATACCAGAGAGCGTTCTTCAAGGTAGGAGACCAGGTTTATGGTCTTAAACGCGCAACAGGCCCATAAAATGGAAGCATCATGGGAAGGGCCATTCACGGTCCAAGAGCACCTAGAAGCTGTTAACTACCTCATAGCATTTCCCAGTTCCTCCCTAAAGCCCCAAGTGTACCACGTTAATTCTCTCAAGCCCTTTTATTACAGAGACATACAGGTTTGTCAGTTCACAGCCAGGGAGGAGATGACGCTGAGTGGCCTGACGGTGTCTACGATAAAGGAAAAAGTAACGGTTGTGTGGAGAGGTGACCCTCTCCACAACCGGGAAAGGTCTGCAGTGGCAACAAATCAAGAAGTTGATGCACTCTCCTGTGAAAGTTCCCTAAAATCAGCTGGTTAAAAATTGTCCTTACAATGTGAAAAATCTTGTAGTTTTACTTAATTAGTGGCATATGTAAGAAGGCATGTGTTTATTGATCTGTTTATTTTAAAGTTCTAGGGAGAAATCACTGCCAGTGTACTTCCACACTGTCAGCGATTTGGGGGGCGTGTCATAAACAGATAAGAAAAGTTGATAGCACAGAAGTACTTTATATCTCTTTGACTGTAAAGGGTTAACAAGTTCAGTAAGCCTGGCTGTCATCTGACCAGAGGACCAATCAGGAGACAGGATACTTTCAAATCTTGAGGGAGGGAAGTTTTTGTGCTGTGCTGTTAGCTTTGGTGGTTGTTCACTCTGGGAGCTCAGAGGGAGCAGATGTGCAACCAGGTTTCTCTCCAATCTCTCCAATACAGGCTCTTATAAGTTCAGACTAGTGAGTACTAGGTAGATAAAGCGAGTTAGGCTTATGGTTGTTTTCTTATTTGCAAACGTGTATTTGGCTGGAAGGAGTTCAAATTGGTATTTTGCTGAAAAGATTCTAATTTGTATTTGTATACTTAGGCTGGGAGGATGTTCCAGTGTCTACAGCTGAAAGACCTGTACCTATTCCATTTTAAAGTTACAAAGATAATTTTTACTGTTTTTTCTTTCTTTAATTAAAAGCTTTTGTTGTTTAAGAACCTAATTGTTTTTTATTCTGGTGAGACCCCAGGGGACTGGGTCTGCATCCACCAGGGAATTGGTGGGGAGAAAGGAGGGAAGGGGGAGAGAGAGGCTAATCTCTCTCTGTGTCAGGATTACTTTCTCTCTCTGGAAGAATCTGGGAGGGGACGAGAGAAGGAGGGGGGAAGGTAAATTTTCCTCTCTGTTTTAAGATTCAAGGAGTTTGAATCACAGTGATCATCCAGGGTAACCCAGGGAGGGGAAGTCTGGGAGAGGCAACGGTGAGGGAAAGGGTTTACTTTCCTTATGTTAAGATCCAGAGGGTCTGGGTCTTGGGGGTCCCCGGACCAGGTTTTGGGGGGACCAGAGTGTACCAGGCACTGGAATTCCTGGTTGGTGGCAGCGCTACAGGTTCTAAACTGGTAATTGAGCTTAGAGGAATTCATGCTGGTACCGCATCTTTGGATGCTAAGGTTCAGAGTGGGGGAATTGTACCATGACAGCCCAAAAGTCGGGAATCAGCTCAGGGTACACTCTAGCATATGCATGCAGCTCTAGACAAGCACAGCAAGGAACTGGACTGGTATGCAGTGAAAGTTCTGTGGGAAGGAACCGAAAAGAGCACTGGGGCTGCGGTACAGCGCTTGCACATACTTTCTTTGGCCTGATTTGCTGGAAGAGTTAGGGCGAAATTCTTAGTCGCAGGTCAGCAGGTGGGTTTATGCAAATTCTGGACTCTGGGACCAGAGCTGGGGTGGGGGGGGCACAATTTTTGTGGCACATGCACCACCTCTGCAACCAAACTTTGCTAACACACACACAGCAGCCTTTTACATCTCAGAACCAAAATATACCCTGAAAGAGATCGAATGGCATAACCCTAACCCTAAGGCAGTGGGGCTCCTCATCTTTGTGTGTTCCACACTTTGATTTCACCCACCACGTATCAAGTGTGAACTTCTCAGGCACTAGAATAGCGTTAACATGGAGTCATAGACATTCTCCTTGGGCATCCTGACTCTATCTTGCCACCCAGGTGTTGAAGCAGCCGGGATTCTTTTCATACGCTTAGAAGGCATGCTGTCTCCATGAAGTCCAAGCAGCATCCGAGGGGCGGGAAGTTTCTTCCTGACAGGAATTTTTATTCCATTCCCCCAGAGCTCAAGCTGATGGGGGCAAGTGTTTGTGCAGGTCTCTGCCTCCTCGTGGGTGTGTGAGGGAGAGCAATCAACCAGGTCTTTTGTCCACGGATGATCCACAGTGGCTTGTCTGATGTCTCAGTCAGAGCCTTCTCTTGTTGGAAAGGAGATGACGCCTCTTCTGGTAACCTAGCATTTTACACTTCATAATGCTTCTTTCCTGACTGGTGGCAGGATGGCGGCAAGGGGGTTTACAGCTGTAGTGCCAACGCTTATAGATCACCTTACAACATGGGCTACAGCTATTATAGGTGAAAATAATGCATGCAGCAACTCACGAGCTTGTCATAAACTCTAAACACTAAACACATTTTTATGAATCTAATGCCTGTTTTAACAACACTAACAAACAGGTGAGCAAAACTAGTTTCCAGCCATGCATTTGGGGGAGGCTTGGTGGAGGTTTGAAGACCAAAAGTGAAGGGGAAGTTGGACACTGGCCAGAATACCAGAGAGGCAAGGCAGGTGAGGTGATACGTGTTACTGGACCAGCTCTGGAGTCACACAGGGTCTTCTTCAAGGAAGGAGAAAGGTGCTCAGAGCATCACAGTTCAAAAGAAGGTGGAACGCTCTGCCCCAAACACCAGATTTTCCCCTACTTCCTGGAATGGGGGGGCTGTCCCACTGTCCTGTAAACAGCCCCACCATGTAACCCAGAGATGGCTGCATTTCAGCACCAAGACACCAGTGGTCACCGCTCCAGAGGAGATGGTACATACAGGCCACTGCCCTACGTGGCCACCAGATGTCACAGACTGTGCACTGTCTTAGCTGGCCCCACACGTTACTGCCCCAAGAGGTGAGGTACACACAGGCTACTACTCATACTGAGCACCTCGGGTCACTGCAGCAATGGTTGAGGGGGATACAGGCAGGGTACTGCCGCACATGGCTACCAGGTGGCACTGCTGCAATGGTGCTGGTGGGGGGGGAGATCATAAACGGGCCACTGCCTGAAGTGGCCACTACCACAATGGCGTGGGGAGATGGGGAGGGAGATACCAATAGGGCACTGCCACACCAGGGCACCACGAGGAGGTCATTGCTCCAATTAGTAGAGATACACAACGAGTAGTGCCCCAACTGGCGGCCCTACTCCAGAGACAGAGGGGACTGGGGAGAGAAGAGGAAATCAAAGGCCACTGCCTCACTTAGCCATCGGGGTCACTACCTAAATAGGGGACACACACACACAGGGCACTGCCCCACCTGACCAGCAGGGGTCACTGCCCCAATTGGGGGATATACAGAGGGTATTGCCCCACAGGGATGCCAAGGATCAGTGCCTGCCATACCTGGCACAGGGGTAGAGGGGATAGGGTGACCAGATGTCCTGATTTTATAGGGACAGTCCCGATATTCGGGGCCTTTCTCTTATGTAGGTGCCTATTATCCTCCATCCCGTCCCAATTCTTCACATTTTCTATCTGGTCACCCTGGGAGGGAGGGAGAGGGGGCTACACAAAGGGCATTGCCATACTTAGCCACCAGTGCACATCACTAGTGGGGGAGTGATACACACCAGAAGCAGGGCTCACTGCTCCTACAAGAAGGCACCTACAGGACACTCCCGTGCCTGGCCAGCAGGGGTCACTATCACTGGGGAGGGGCTATGGGGAAGCAGAGAAAGAGCAACTAACTGCAGTGGGGAAAATCATAATCTACCGGGGAGAAAGAACGGACTCCGCTAGGACATCGCACCAACTCCGGCCAGGCTGGATACCAGCAGTTCGGGGCTGGAGCAGCTCCAGCTAGAGGCTGGGCAGAGACAGGTGACCTCGGTTTCTGCGCTGAGCAGGCTGCTTTGGCAGCGAGGAGGGACAGGGAACCCCCCGGCCAGGGTCTTGTTGCCCAAGGAAGGGGAGATCTGCGGCACTCTTTGGAGTAGCTGGTTCAGCAGCTGTGAGCCACACGCTTCTCCCTGCCTGAGCTCTCCAGGAGCACATTACGCACAGGTGTGCGCTGGATGTAGGCACCAGTGTAACAACAGGGCCAGACTCTGCTGAGTGCTGCCTGTGAGAGACAGGGGCAGAGTCAGACGGGCAGATGGGGGCAGGAGATGACAGAGTCAGCGGCCATGAGCTGAACCCATTACAAATCCAGCCTGTGACATCACCATCCGTCCCTACAGCTCTCCATCTGTCCTGCTGTCTGTCCAACCCTCAACCCCCCATCCATCCCTAAAGTATGCCACACACACCCTTCACTCATCTGTCTCACACACTCATCTATTTCCTCATGCATCCTGCTGTCCCTCTGATTGTCCCTGCAGTGCCCAGCACAAGGAAGCATAGTGGACCCTTAGCGAGGCTTTTGGGTGATGCAGTAATGGAGCTAGTGGGTGAAAGGGGCATCTCTAATCCCAGCCTCATTTCTCCTCTGCCCAAAGCCATGACCGCGAGCCCAACCCTCTCAGTCACAGACCTCACAGTCCCGAAGACATGAATGGCCACTCACACTGTGGCCCAGTTACAGCAATGAGGTCTTCCCAAAGATAGGGGGTGGGAGGAGCAACCCCCTTATCCTGGCAGGCAGGACACATCCTTCTCAGTATGGCAGAGACCCTGCCCGTGGGCAGATAGACCCAGCAGAGCCCATAAGAGACTAGGGGAGGGGGAGCAGAGGAAGAGAATGCAGGCAACTGAACATGACAGGTGTCCATGAAAGGAGAGAGAGAGAGTTTGAGTGAAAGTTGGCCAACACAGAGAAAGAAACCTAGGAGGACGAAAGAAATTCACAACAGGCAGTCACCCTCATGGATCCAACTTTCTGCTAGGGAGCACAAACCACTCCTGGCCAGAGAGATGATCAGCTCTCGCAAATGGCAACATCATCTCCCCTGAAGCCACAACTAGTCTGGAAACCCACACCCAGGTAATGGGAAGTCCCTGCCTGGAGCCAGGAGGGCTGTGACCAGAGCCCTTCCCAAACCAGATACACATCTCACCGACAGAGATGGTTACTCTTGTCCCAGTTGGGCAGGTCTTGCCTGGCATCAACAGGATTCACGCTGTCACTGCTCTCGATCACTTTCCATCTCACCTCAAGGCTGGACTCCGTCCCCCTACTTCTTTTCCCTGGTATGAAACACAACACAAGAGGAAAAGAAAAAGCAATGGTGGTGAGGCTCCTCTTCTCGCTACTCCCGCACCCCAGGGCTTCGGCTTCAACCCTCCTCCCATTCTGCCATCACAGCTACAATTAGAAATCTGAGCCCGGGGTTTACACCTGGTTGTCTCCCCAATCCTAGGCCCTGTCCAGCATGTCTCCCTCCACAGAAGTTACCTGGCCTCATCTTAGACTCCATCTTCATATTGCTCTTCTCCTTCCCAGAGCTCCTGCTCTGCTCCTCAGACCTGTCTGTCCTCAGCTCCGCAGGCAGAGGGGAAGGGGCATGTTGGGAACACACACGCCCCATTCAGACACACACAGCATCCACAGGGCCACCAAAACACCTCATCTTCAGCCAAAATCACACCCACCCCGAGGGAGCAAAAAGTCTTTGTGAGCACAGCACACACAAGAGAGGAAAAGATTAACACCCACACCCAGCCCAGCCAAAGTGGGAGCTTCCTCACTTTCCCGGCCACAGGTCCATGGGGCTCATGGAAGGAGACGTTTGGAGGGCTGGGGGGTCCCTGAAGAACTAGCTCAGCATGTGAATGACTGGGATGTATGTGGGGGCCTGACTGCAGGTTGGGGTGTCCAGGAGGACCTAAGGGAAGGGAATAGGGGGATTAGGGAGAGAGGAGAGTGGCTTTACCAAGGAGCATTGTGGGAATGTGGGATTTAGAGAGCCCAGAGTGGATGGGTGTCGGTGGGTTGGACGACCCCACAGTGGTTGAAAAGGGGAACCTGGCAGGTTTGGGTGTAGCAGAGATTGAAGATGAGGAACCTCACACCCTGGGGATGGACTGGGGGAGTGGGAGGATGGGAAAGTGGGGCCCAGCAATGAGAAATGGGTTGGAGGCAATTAGAGGTGAGGCACTGAGGACGGGGATGGGGCGGAGGAGGAGGAAGGGGGGTGAGTGGTGCTGAGGACAGGAAGGAGGATGTGGAAGATGAGGCGAGAGGAGGTCGGTATTGGGGTGCTGAGGACAGGGGGGAGGAGGAGGTCGGGGTGAAGGGAAAGGCCAGGTAGAGTGTACAGGATGGGGGAGAGGATGCTGGGGCCTAAGGGATCCCCACAGATGGGGGTGGGGCTGGCGAGAGGGTCACAACAGATGGGAAGACACTGGAGGGCATTGGGGGGGCTTGAAGGGGCTGCTGGGGCTCTACAGAGGGAGAGGAGGGGGCGGTGCTGGCAGGAGAGTCACAGCGGACGGGGGGGACACTGGGGGGCAGTTTGGGGGAGGCTGAAGGCCCCACGGCCCCAGGCTGCCGCTTGTGGGGCTGCTCCCAGGCAGCTGCGCCCCCCCCACCTGTTGCCCCCCAGGCCCAGCGGGGGGGGGTGAAGCCCTTTCACTCCGTGCTGCCTCTGCCCTGTGCCCCCCCCCGCCCGGCTCCCACGGGCCCGGGGCTGCTCCCGGGGCAGGGGCTGGGCCTGGCGCCTGGAACTGGGTGTCTGAGACCCTGGTCCCCCCGTGCGGAGCCGCCTCTCCCCGTCCCGCCTCAGCGCCCCTCGGCCCGGCCCCCCGCGCCTTGCCCGGCCCAGGAGAGGGCGGGTCCCTGGGTCAATCGGACACCTCCCGCCCCGCCCCCCAGAGATTCCCCGGCCCCGCCCTCCCCAAGCTCCGGCTCCTGACGTGAACTCTCGTGTCCCGAGGTCTCGGCCTGGCCCCGCCCCCCGCAGTGCGGCGCCCCCCAGTGCGGTGGGGGCTGCCAAGCGCCTGCTTCTCCCCGGCCTCGTCTGTGCCCGCCCCGATGTGCCCCGTGGGGCTGCCCCACTCGGGGGGGGACGTTGGGTGGAGCCCTATGGAAACACGGGGGTGGGCAGTGCTGGGAGCCAGGACTCCTGGGTTCTTCCCCAGCTCGGGGAAGGGGGGCTAGGGTTTAGAGTGGGGGAGGGGCAGGGACGGGAGCCAGGACTCCTGGGTTCTTCCCCCAGCTCAGCGAGGGGCAGGACTGAGAGCCAGGACTCCTGGGTTCTCCCCCAGCTCGGGGAGGGGAGTGGAGATTAGGGGGTAGAGTGGGGGAAGGGCTGGGGGGGGGTCTCCTGCCCAAGGGGCAAATCCAGGAGCTAGAGTCCGGCAGCAGGTCACTTGTGGGCCCCGAGTGTCCGATCTGGAAACAGCTGCCTGTCCCCACGCCCGGGGACTGCGCGTGGCTGACAACCGTCTCCTTGTACCTGAGAATTATCCATACACCCCAGGGGTGTGAGCCCTGCGCTCCCCTGTCAGTGCCTGGGGCACAGAGCCATGTGTACGAGTCACTCTCTGTGCGGGGATGTCAGTTCATACAGACTTTACTGGTGCTTTTTCTGTAGCCTGTGGTAAAATGAGGCAATTAACTAGATGTGTTGATGGAAGTTCTCTGCTTACCCTCGGGGTACACGTACCCCTGCTTGAGAACCACTGATGTAGGGGAACCCAGGCCCACCCCACATTCTGATTTCCAACCCCATTCCCTGGGCAGCTGGTTCAGCTTTGCTTATCTTGCATCAGCCTCAAGTCAGCTTCACTGGGTCACCACTTCCACCATGGCCAGATATCAGAGAGAGGAAGTTTCCTCTCAGCTGTAAAAGCAGCAAGGGCTCCATGAGGGGTCGGTGCTGCTGGAAAAATTATTCACACTTTCTCTAGTCTCCTTTTCAGATTTTGCCCCATTTTCTCTTTAATTCTCCAATATTAATTTAACAATCTCAGATTTGGGATATTTTCACATCTGTTTGACCTGCAGCAAATTTTCTTCCTTTCTTTGGGAAATTGTCCTGAATCATTCCCCAAAGGAGAAGGGGCTTAATGGATGCAGTTTGCAGAGCCCTGAGACACAGCTGCGGCTGGGGTGGGCTGGGGTGGCCATTCTCTGCTGGCGAGGAAGGGGACAGGAGGAAAAAGGCTGCAGTGGAGACTGTCCAGCACAAGCTTACGCAGTCCTGGCTACTGCTACCCCTAACGGCCAGTCACCTGCCTGCCCCTGCTTCTGCCTCCTTCCCACTGCCAGGAAGTTTTCCTGCTCCACACTCCCCTCACATACCCTCTTAAAGCACCTCCTCAAAGGGCTCCCTGCTGCCATGTGAATGGTGTGGGGGTGTGTGTGTGGGGGGGAATTATTGCTGTCTGTTAATTGAACTTCCACTGTCCAATTACTCTCACTTAATATAAAATATCTTCATATTCGGGTGGTTTTCTCTCATTAGCAAATGTTTCTTTTTAGACCCATTTCTTCCCCAGTTCTCAAAGATAGATATAAAATATCTTGTGTGCCGCGCTGTAGTAGACAGGGTGGTCCCAGGGTACTGGAGGCTTCCCCCTTGGTTTGTATACAAATGTTCCGTGTTATTCTCCAGCCCATTCCTTATGAATACTAACTTGATGTTAACTTTTTTGCTGGCAGCTGTGAATTGAGGGGAGCTTTTCACTGATCTGTCTACAGCAACATGCAGATCCCGTTCTTGGGTTGAGTAGCCGATAATCTGTTCTGCAGCCGTCGTTAGGTGTAATGCATGTTCAGTAGGGGTTTCTCCCCTCTTCCCTTTTTGTATTTCCTCTCCTTACTAATGTTGGGGTGTCCTTCTCCTCAGGTTAGTGTATTAATGATCTCATCTTGGGGTCATATGTGTCAATTCGTTGCTACGTCTTCAGAGAACTATCCATGATGACTCCAAGATCTCTTTCCTGATTAGTTGTAGCTAACTTAGCCCCCATCATATTGTATGTATAGTTGGGGTTATGTTTTCCCAAAGTGACATTTATCCCCTTAAATTTCATTTGCCATTTTATTGCCCAATCATTTAGTTTTGTGAGATCTTTTTGAAATTCTTTGCAGTCTGCTTTGGTCTTAACTATCTTGAACAGTTTAGTATCGTCTGTGAACTTTGCCACCTCACTCTTTACCCCTTTCTCCAAATCATTTATGAATAAGTTGAATAGGATTGGTCCTACGGCTGACCTAGGAAAATGACAGCAGCAAGATGGAGTCTGGAGTCACATGGGCAGGTCACATGTCCATGCATGATTCAATTTGCAGGCCTACGCTATTGTTTACATGTTACTTTGAATGTTCCCAGGAAAGCTCAGATGTGGACTGGCATTTTCCAAAGTCCATTGTCAGTGAAGCGTTTCTTGATTAGGCACTTACTGAGAATAGTCCTTTCTCAAGAAGCTGACCAAATGCATCACTGAGGCTACTTGAAATCAAAATACATTTGAGATACAAGTACATAGCCCATATTCATAATTTCAAATACAAAAATGGTACACACATACAGCTAGTATAATTATAACCAGCAAATCATAACCTTTTTCATAGACACCTCACATTACAACTTTTGCACAATATTCGTTGCAAATATGTAATAGTGGTGGCAGCAATGATCTATATGGTCCCAGTTGATATTAATAATGTCACAGCCTACAGAGAAGTGAGAGGGAGGTGTCTTCTAGCAGGCGTTTCTCCTACATTTCTCCATTGCCGCTTGGAGGAGGCGAGAATGGAGCAAAACACGCCTGGCTCAAGGTTTTGCTGTTCAACTTTGAAGATTAAGCCTGAGCCTCCGGCATGGGTGCTGGGAGATGGATTTCTGAGTTGCATCCAGCACAGTCTTCGGGCCTGAGCTGAAACCACTGAGGCAAGAGAGACGGGTTGAGGTGGTCTTTGAGGCTCCCAGCAGGTCTTGAGGAGCAAGGGGTTACCGCCATCCCTGGGGGAACTCAAACCACCATCCTTTCGATTAACAGCAAAACACAAAGACCCATTGCGCCACAGAGACACATGTCTGCTGTTAACAAGGCTGCTGCCTAGCAGTTGGTGCGCATCTGCCTGCCAGCGCTAGAGCTCGCAAGGCAAGTGTGGGTGCTGGAGGTAAAGAGCCAGTAGAGTGACACAGCAGCTCTAAAGGGGGGTGAAGGCCAGGAGTGAGGGGTTCAGGGCATGGGAAGGGGCTCTGGGCTGGGGCAGGGGGGTAAGGATGCGGGAGGGGGTGAGGGCTCTAACAGGGATGAAGGGCAGAAATGAGGGGTTCAGGGTACAGGAAGGGGCTCCGGGCTGGGCAGGGGTTGGGGTGCAGGAAGGGGTGAGGGCTCGGCTGGGGACAGTGTCCAGTGACGCTACACCTGGCCCTCTACTGACAGCTCAGGGGTTTGGCGTCCTCTGGCACTGAGATGCCACAATAATTACAGGGTTATTTCTAATGGGTTAAAGCAGAACTTGTGCTGAGATTAACACGTCCTTCGTGGGTCTGGGGGTTTTACAGCATGAACTGGTTCTGCGTGTGGGTACTGTGCATGTGTTTGAGTGATACTAACACGGCTGAAACACCACTACTCCCCATCCTGGGGGTTTCCATCCCCCCAATTCCTTCCGCAGGGGGCACTGGCCCGGCTTCTCTACGGCCAGATGTCCTGATGGGCAGCAGTCGGGATGTTGGGAGAGGTTCTGTTTTCTGTGGCTAGTGACAGCCCCAAAGTGACTCCCACCAGGCCCCATTGCCTTGTGCTGAAGCTGCCAGTCTCTGAATCCTGGCCTGGAATTCGATTGGAACGAGGCCCTTGGGAGCTGGAGAGACCATGGGTCACACATTGCAACATTGTAGCCACAACATCCTTGTCTAGATTTTAAGGCCAGTCAAGAAAACTAAATAATCCTGTCTAACCCCCCGTGCACGTGACAGGCCACAAAGTCCCCCCTGCACTGAGCCGAACAACCAGGATTAAACCAAAATATTCCAGCCCTTAGGAGAATATCCCGTTGTGTGCCACAGGCAGAGCATAGGAGAGGCAGAGGGGAACCAATACGGGAGGCCCCTGCACTGGAATGGATTTGGTGAGATGTACCCAGCTGATCTGGGCAAGTGACTTGTGCCCCATGCCACAGAGGATGACAAAAACTCCAACATCCCTGCCAGTGTGAGCTGGGGGAAATTCCTTCCTGACCCCAGCAACGGAGATCAGGGAGACCCTGAGCATGAGAGCAAGGCCACCAGCCAAGCACCGGAGAGAAATGGTTTTCTATCTCACCCGAGAGCACTTTCTTCAGCCCCAGCCCCTCGTCCCCTCCTGCCACTCCTATGTGGGATGGAGAATCCATCATTGCCCTGGGTACTTTGTTCCAGTGTTTAATCACTCAATTACAAATGTGTTCCTTATTTCTCATTTTAGTTATTCTGCCATTAAATTCCAGCCACTGGTTCTTTTTCTGCCTTTTGCTGCTCGGTTAAAGAGCCCTTCAGTACCCAGGATTTTCTCTTTGGGAGGGGATTTACGCATTGTCATCAAGTGACCTCTTGGTCTTCTCTGTGATAAACTGAGCAGACTGAGCTCTTGTCTCGCACTGGAAGGCAACTTTTCAGCGCTTTTTTTTCTCTTCTCTGCCCCCATCCAATTTTTCATTCTTCATCTTAAAATGTGGCCAGAACGACTGTGTGCAAAAGTCCAGTGTTGGTCTGACCAATGTTGTACACAGAGATAACACTAGTGCCCTATATCTAGTCACTTCTCCTGCCTGTACATCAAAGGACGACCACAGCATCGCACGGGGATTTCATACTGAGTTGTTTGTCCATTATGACACCTAAACCCTTCTCCGAGTCACAGCAGTCTGGCCTTACTCGTTAGTAAAGCTCAGTGTGTTTGAATGGCCACAGCTGCCCAAGTGCTCTGTAACATGCACAAGGGATTCCCCTCCTCAGTCACCTACACCTGCTGCTGGTCTCTTATCTCTTACTTCTTCTCCAGGATCCGCATGTGTCATTGTGAGAGGAGTTCTCCTTCTCTCTTTGCCTGGGAGCGATGTGACCCCCCGGACGGACTGACCAAACCCAGGATTCCTTCAGCCTGAAAGCAGAGGGGAGCCTTCACCCGCTCCCTCTTTAAGGTTCCAGTCCCAGGTCCTAAATTCCCTGCCAAAGCACAAAATCCACCCTGAGCCCAACTCCTCTCTCAGTGGTGATTTTCTTTCTCCCACAAATCTGTCTTGAGGACACAGCCCTGGGAACAGGTGAACACAACCCCTGAGATTTCCCTTCGCGGCCTGCAAGGGGCAGTTCGCCCTATTAAACAGCTCGGGAATGTCGTCTTCTTCTTTTCTCCTTTCAAAAGTAACTTCTTGTATTTCTAGTCTCTTTATATGATCCCTCGATTTGCTGCTTCCAATTCTCTGCTGTACACGCCAGCACTGGATCGAGTGAGGTGCCTGGACCCATCCTGTACTGGGTACATGGGGGACTTGCAGGATCAGACCCTAAAATCACTTTGGAGGGAAATTCTAATCCCATCCAACCCCGACCTGTTCCTGGGAGGTGTCAGTACGGACCCAGGCTGCCGAGCACCATGGAGTGAAGAGACCAATTTTATCAGTAAGTCAGACCCCCCAGCTGCCCGCTGCCTGGATCACCTCCTCCCAGGTGACACGAGCCACCCTCCAGAGCCATTGCTGGGCCCCGGGGGACAGCCACACAAGCCATGGGGATTGGCAGCTCTCAGGAATCTTGGCAACAAATCTCCACGCCGGAGGGTTTCCCCTAGTGCCTGATCCACCCTCAGGGTCCAGCCAGCCAGCAGCCTCCACCCAAGGCTAGTGTGCTAATAGCAGCAGCATGGCTGGGGGGCTCGGCCGGTGACTGGGGCCAGGCGCCTGAGCATGAACCCAGCCGACCCGGGTCACCAGCCCAACCCACCACGTGGCTCCTGCTGCTACCCCATTAGTGCGTGAGCTCCCATGGACCACGCTGGGGAGATCCCCCAGCTGCAGGGTAGATGCCCCTGAGCGCCTGGCAGGGCACAATTCCTGGCTGCCCTGTCCTGCTGAGTTCTCTACTAGGCTGGGTGGATCTGGGGCCAAGGGTGCTGGGTGACAGGGGGGCATTGGCTGTGGGCTGGGACTGTCACTTCCCCCCCTGCCCATCCAACAGGATCACAGCAAACAAAACCAGCTCAGCCTGCAGGGGAAGAGTTCAGTCCAGGGCCTGGTGCATTCTGGGAGCAGGGACGGTGCAGAGAAAGGGCAGATACAGGGCACCTCTGAACACTCCGCGCAGAACTGCTTGTCCTGACCCACAGCCCCTGTTATCCCAGCCCTGGGCTCCCCTCTCATTGCTCTGCAAGTGCCCCTCACTCCCGATCCACAGACCTCCCCCGCTGTATCTGTGACTTCTGCTACTGAACCACCAATGCGCTGACTCCTCTTGTGAGACATTTCTCTGCACAATACTGCTGCTAATCCAGTTACTGACTCCAGGAAACATTTTCCTTAGCCTGGTTCTGTGTGTCACTGGTTTCTACAGCAAAGATCAGTCCCTGGCCTTGTGGCCCAGACATCCTCATTCACATCAAGCTTCAAGTTGAGAATCATTTCCCATTTCCGCTCTGTGGCAGGGGAGACTTTTAAACGCGCTCTCTGTGTGACTGCACATGGCTAAGCAAAGAGAACAAACCCCAAATCCCTCCTGTGCTTTGGGAACCAGGTTTGGGGTGGAAATTCTGTAGTTCAGATGACTTCATGCTTGGGCATTGTGAGTCTTTACCAGTTTCTCTGGCAGTGGGGCAATTTTGTGCTCACAGCTGTGATGGCTGAGTGGTTAAGGCGTTGGAGTCAAAATCCAATAGGGTTCCCCTGTGCAGGTTTGAACCCTGTTCACAGCGAGGTGTGTGTTTTAGCCAGTCTCTAAACTGGGCAATACCTCTCTACAACCCCCTGAGACACTCTCAATTCTCTCCCCAACCAAGTAAATTCTGTTCTGCTCTTTTCATAGAGATCCCTGGGGACCACCTCACACTGTGTCCCTGAGGTGTTATGCAAACTCTCAGCACCTGACTCCTCTGCCACTCACCTGGTGCCCCACAGATCAGCCATAGCCCTGGTTCTGCTTCTCTCTCTAGGGTGTGAAAGGAGCCAAGTCAGCGACTCCATGGGTGCTACAGGGCTGCAGAATCAACAGAGAAAAAAAAAAGGTGCACAGCAGCTGCCCCTGTACCTCCCACCTGCTAGCAGGCCTGGCCGACAAGCTCCTCCTCTTCTCCTTCAGCGCCTCCCGCTGGCCATTGATGGGGTGTGCTGGAGGAGTGAGGAGAGAAAGAAGTGGGGCAGGGTGGGGTGGGAAGAGATTTGATGGTTTGGGGGCAGGGCCTGTGGTGGAGCAGGCATTGAGCACTGCTCGGGAACTCTCAAAGTCAGCGCCTCTGAGCGCAGAAGCCTTCTCTGAGTCTGAGCTGCCAGGATCCCTGCTGCAGAGCAGGTGCCACAAGTCTCAGCCTCTCTGTCCCACACATGGCTCTGGGCACCACCAGGAATCATTTGGCTCCTGGCACACAAGGCAACATAAAAGCTGAGTCCCTGTACAGCAGCTCAAACCCTGGCCCCTCCCATTAAGAGCCTGATACTCTACTGACTGAGCTAGCCAGGCTTGCTAAGAGCCTTCACCCCTCCTCTTCTTCTCCACGGCCACTGCCAATTCCTCCTCCTCTTCCTCCCTTCTGTACCTGAGGGTCACTAAATCTCCTCACCTAGACAGCCAGCCCATCCACTGCACTCCAATCCCCCATACCTGAGCCTCCCTGCCAAGGTCCTGCACCTGGCTTCATAGAATTAATTCTCACGTGTCGCTGGGAACTCTACATCTTGTGCCCAGAGAGCCTCGGCCCCACTCAGTAGAAGACCCGAGAAACATAGTGTCTGCCTTCTCTAAAGAAGGGCTTGGAGGGGCTTTTTTCATGTGGCCTAATGGATAAGGTGTCTGAGTTTGGGTCAGAAGATTGAGGGTTCAAGTCCCTTTATGGTTGTGTTTCTGCAGTTTTACTTTCGTGCTGAATGTCCTGCTTCCATCAGGTCTGGAACCTCTTCTTGGCCGCTCAGGCCAATGCTCTGGCTTCAGCTAGAGCCCCAGGAAGGAGTTGGGGGTTGGGTGTCACAAAGGCTGAGGCATGAGCCCCAAGTCCTTCCAGTCTAGCCTTTGCCATTCATGACTTGCCAAAGATAATGGGCGGCTGGCCAGGCTGGCGTGTAGAGCAGTTTCCCTCTTCCAAGTGTGCGCCTGTCCCTGTGCTGGAGGGGGCTTGGTGAATAGCACCTTGGGAGCCTGGGTGTTTCTCTGCTTCTCGCCAGCTGGGGAAAAGCCTCTTGGGGTAAAATCTCCTGCCCCACTGCAAAAGTGAGCACCTGAGTGGGAACATACAGAGGTCACACCAGGGGGCTGGCCTGCTTTCCTACCTTCTTCTGATGTTGGCCACAGAGCATCAGCAGCTGCCCTGCATGCTGGTCTGCGGGTCGCTTTCAGTGGGTGTTTGGCATGGCAGGAAGCAGCCTGGCTGGGGGTCTTTGTGGCTGTCTGCTGGCCATTCATAGGCATGGTTGTCCCCTCCTCTAGCCCCGCCTTCTGTTGCTCAGTGGCTTGTAAACATTCCCTTGAAGCTGTCAGCACCAGCCGCCTCTGCTCTAGGTGTCCGGAGGAGGGAAGGTGTGAGGGGCTCCAGGCTGGGCTCCATCTCCCTCCTGCCAAGCCCTGACTATTAGTCCCGGCCCTGGCACTCCTTTCTTCAAGCGCCGTGTGGGCCAAAGGAAAAGTGTGGCAGCAAACACAAGGGCCAAACTTGTGGGCATCAGGTGAAGCAGCAAGAATCCCAACCACCAGGTCAAACCACAGGACTACAGGCAGCCACAGCCACCTCTGCACCCCAATCCATTGCAGCCATCCCAACCAAACACCTGGCTCCAGTGGGTATGAGTCACCGAGCAGGAGGGAAAAGACTCACTCTTAAACAACTGGAGACAGGGAAATTGAGCACTTTGAGTTCCAGGGCTTTACCACAAACCAACACAAGGTCCCACTGACATTTGAACTCAGACTGCAGGATTCAGAGTCCTGAGTGCTGCTATTACACCATGGGACCAGCTAGTGCTGCCTTCTCTGGCCATCGGTGACCCTCACGGGGCTGGCTCGTGTAAGGGACTGTTGGCCCTTTACTAAAAACTTAGTGGGGTTTTGGTTGGCTAGTTCCCAGTCCCAATAAAAGGGAGAAAGGTCAATGGGAAATCAGGCCCCTGAGACTGACATGCCCCTGGGGCAATGGTCACAAACTGGTAGGGAACAAGTGAGAATTTGTTAATGGAGAAAAATTCCTGGTGAAAATTGGCAAAGCTGTGGAGATTGTGAAAATTCCAGTGAATTTACACTTGAAGATACAAACAGAGAGACAAACACACAGAGAGAAAGAGAAAATCACAGACTGCACAGGCCCACACAGACGTAACAAAAACCAAACCCACACAAACCCACACAGCACACAGAGGCATATACACATAAGGGAAAGCCACACAAAATAGAGAAAGAACAAATCCACACCAAAAAACACAGCAAAAGCCCACAACAAGAAAGCACAAAACCCACATACCAAAAGAATACTAAGCAAAAAAACAATCTGTATGCAAAAATCATACACACACGCACAAAAAACTATGCCAGGCATCCACCAAAATCACACAGGACCCACATGCACATCAACACGACAGATGAAAACCACATCAACATATAGAAAGTCAGGCAGGGTTTGAGTCTCACAGAGAAGAGGGTGAGCACACAGGTGGTTTGGGGAGCAAAGACTGAGGGGGAGTCAGGGGCAGTGCTCTGGGCTCTGCCTGACCCTGGTGGCTGGCAGAGAGCAGAGCCTGGTAGATCTATGGAATCTGCCCTGCTCTCTGTAAAGCAAGGGACCTCAGTGTCTTCTGAGCTGCAATTGTATTTTCTGTAGGGCAAACTGATTGGCAGAACCCATTAGCTTAAAGAAAGCTAGTGCTTTAGGTGAGGTTTGAATTCACAACTTCAGCATCACTCCACTCAGCACGGCTACTATAAGTCCCATACATTAACCATTACCCCTTTGGGTTCCCAGCTGAGGTCTTGCCTCCTTGATTCATGGATGGATTAGGGGTTGAGGGGGTTGCACTAACTAAAACAAATCAATATTAATGGCTGCTGAATGGCAGCAGCAGAGGTGGGGAGCCTCCTTCTGTGTGATAGAGCTGGTTCCCACCTTCCTTGTTGCTGAGGGGAAGGTTGGTGCTTTGAGCCCACCCGGGGCAGGAATGACCCATGGGTGAGATTAACTGGACTCAAGAGAAGGGAGGGGAAGTCTTTTCTATTTCTGCCTAGCTCCATTGGTCTCCTGGGGCCCTTTCGGCTCTCTGCTCCTCTGTTGGGGAGATGCAGAGACAAGCCCCCATCTGGGTGAGTCACCGAGAGGCTGTGTCCCATGGAGTGTGTGTGGGAGAAAGGGAGGGTTGGATTGGGCTCAAGGGGAGAAGGTTGTGTGTGACAGTGTGTGGAGGAGGGGGAGGGTGTTTTCCTTAGGATATAAATGACGGAAAACACAGGAGTAGTGACAGTGAAGCCCCGTGTCTCAGTATTATGACCCTGTGTGGTGCTGCCATTCACTTTCCCCTCCTATGGTCTCATCTTTCATTGAATCCAGCATTTTTTCACCTGTCATCACCACAAAGGTGTCCCACATGCCTCAGATACAGAGACGCCAAGGACTGGAACTGATTTCAGCTGCTGGACAGCTCTGCTAGATCTTCATTCATTTGCACAGGAAAATGCTGAGTGTTTAAATTCATTTCAACCATCCCCATCCAGCGAACTCCTGAACATACTGGAGATGGGTCTGGAAATCAATTTTCATTCAAAATATTTTTTCAAGGGAATCACTTGGATTGTAACTAGGAACCTATTATCCTGCAGGGAAACATTCACCCACTGATCTATACTCGCAACAAAGAGTGTCATGTATAGCTCAGAGCAGGAACATTTTTAACCTAGGGGTTACTAAACTTTCTCTCTATACAAACACCACAGCATACAAACTCCCCACCCCCGCTCTGTGTCACCAGAGCACAACAACAACTCTCCTGGAGCACACACAGCTCCCCAGCTCCGTGCCCATCAGTCTCTCCAGCATTGCTCCAATCCCTTAAAGCAGAGTCTCAACCTCAATTTACCTTAGGCCAGTGCCAGTCCTCCAATCCTCCCAGTGGGCCAATAATGTCACTCATACCACTCAGAACCCGCCCCCTAAAACTCATCTGCCTAAGGATCTGGGAGGGAGATGGGGAGAGGAGGTCTAGGGTTCGGGCCCTGGGTTGGGGCTGGGGATGGGGTGCAGGAGGGGTGCAGGCTCTGGGGGAGTTTGGGTGCAGAAGGGGTGAGAGGCTGGTCTCTGGGAGGGAGTTGGGTGGGGGAGGGGTTCTAGGGTGCAGGCTCTGGGATGGAGTTTGCGTGCTGGGTGCAGGCTCTGGGCTGGGACAGGGGGAGGGGGAATAGGAGGAGGGATGGGGGTGCAGGCTCTGGAGGGAGATTGGAGCGGGTGGGAGGGGGTGTGTGGAGGGAGGGGGTGCAGGCTCTGGGAGGCAGTCAGTGGTGTGCAGCGCTTACCTGGGGCTCCAAGGCGGGGCAGGCTGGGGGGCCTCCGCATGCTGCTGCCCCCAGGAATCACCCCCACAGTGGTCCCATTGGCTGCAGGAGTTTGGAGTGGGGGCAGAGCGTAGAGGCACAGCACTGCCCCACCCTGCCATGGGGAGGGGCCAGCAGCCACTGGAGCGAGCAGACAGATACTGCACTGCCAGGGCCCCTGGAGGGGAGCGCCTGGGGGCAGCAGGTGGGGCCAAGGGAGTGAACTGGTCCCAAAACTGCTGAAGCCCCATGGGGAAGACCTGGAAACCAGGACTGTCAGCCAGACAAACATGTTTAAGAGGAGGCGTCCCTCTCCCCGTCACAAACTGATCTTCCTCCTTCAGTTCAGTGACAGCCTGAATTGTTCCTTATCTCAGCAGAGCCAGAGGACTGAAAGCAGCAACATCAAACCCTTGTGTAGCTCCCAGGGATGGACATAAACACTCCCTGGTATCTGAAGAGATGTTCAGCTTTGCCCTTGGTCAACTACAAGGCTAAAGGGAAAGGAGGTGGCGCCAGATATAAAAAGTGAAACACAACACATCATAGTTACGCCCATGGTGGCTGCAAAATCTTTTTATAGACTTCTCTTATCATCAGTGTATTGTTTTCTCTGGATTCTAGGCCTTGACAAGAAATTTGTACCTTGATAAAATAATCAACTGCTCTTGGTGAAGGCAATGGACTTAACACCCACTGGGGTGTCCCTACACAGGTACAAGTACTAACAACATGGCTGCATTTTAGCCATAGTTTTTAATCAGGGAAATAAATTGAAACAAACCCCTGTTAAATCATTTCCCGGCCTGAGTCCTTCACCCACATTCCTTAGGGCATTGGACCACCATGTGGACGTTTCATTTCCCACCTCAATTTCACACAGAGACACAATTTCCTTTGCACAGATCCATGAACAGCAATACCTTCCTGTGTCTCTGGTCTGAGCCAGGTCATTCAATTCCAGTGAACCCTTCTCTCCTGCAGTGTCGATGGGCAGATAGAGGGGACGTGGCACCTGCATCCCTGCCAGGGAGATATTGGCTCGGCTCTTCTTTCTGCTCCTGTTGTTCGTCCATGAAACATCGAGGGTGAAATGCAAGGCTGAGTTCATGCACCAGCCCCCCGGAAATATTTCAGTGCTCCAGAGAAATCCTGCCCCTGCTATTGGAACGATGTGCTGGAGTTTTGACTAGGAAAGAGACTGTCTGAATTGTCAGAGTGGGAATGAACAACAATCTACAGCAATGTCGTTCACACAAACACACTCTCATCCTGCTCCAGCCGGAAGGAAATGGGCAGGAATTCTCGCTGTTCAGCCAAGGACACACTGACACTGATGCGCAGCCATGAGGTGCTGGGGAAGCTGGTCTGAGCAAACAATTGGAATGACAATTCAGTGAGAACTGAATCATCATGTAGTGGAAACAAACACATGTTAAGTAGTTGTGGCTGAGTGGTTAAGGCGCTGGGTAGAAGTAAGTATTGTGGTTTCCCAGCGCAGGTTCCAATCCTTACAACTGTGTTGTTGTTATTGCACTCTTAGTGCCTGGCATCAATGGTGTGAACTAGCGCCAGATCTAGTTTCACTCTATCTACACTTAAAGCACTGCTATAGCTCTCTGGGGCAGACAATGACTGGAGGGGTTTTCCCATCCCTGTAATAGCTACATTGACAGAACAGTTCTGCCTTTTTTTAGCACTATCGAACCAGAGCTTAGGTCACCTTAACTCTATGGCTTGCAGGGGAGATCACACCCTGAGAGACGTCGCTCTGCCAGTTAAGTGTCCAGCGTACACAGCCCTTAGATTCCTCTTGGTATTTCAATGCAGGCACTGACCTGTGAGAGGAAAACATCAGCTCACAACACAGAGACTGAATTCCCTGCATTAATCTCGCTGCACTTTCCATAAGTCACAAAATTCAATTCATTCTTGCTAGGACACAGAGAAAAAATAAGTGACACGAAGTTTTTGGCTTGGTTACATAAAATTAAGTGTTTAATTAAATAGTAAAAAAAATCTGTACTGATCCTCTAACTAACACCACAGCGTAAAATAGGAACAGAGACAAATCGTGTCAAAGGGCGGCTAATTT